>NC_032025.1:13656937-13658356 GCF_001865875.1 Lupinus angustifolius | reverse complement strand
ACTGGTTCACCTTCTTGTCCACCGAAGGTTACGTCCAGTACTCTTGCAGCACAAGAGATTTTTCACTAAATATTAAGAGTTGTAATTACAATATCTCACCCCGAGATCTCTTTGTACCTTACACACTCACTAATATTTATACCTTGGAAAATACTTTTCCAAGTCACTATATCCCCTTTCTATTCACACCCTGTGAAAGAAAGATAGTTTGCAATGAATGAAGAATTACAACAACGGCTTTGGATTGCCTTTACAAGTATGAAATATTATATCACTTGCAATTCAATCAACTCTCTTTGTATGCTTAGTAATAATGCTCAATATAATTGTGAAAACTTTTTTTGAAGCAATTACTCAGAATAAATTCTCTTTTGAAAGATTAAGAACTTAGTGCAAAAGTGCATAAAAACAATGAGAGAATTTATGAGAGTTGTGTGAAAGTTGTGTGTTGATGTTGTGAGAGTTTAGAGTCTTTATATAGGCTTTCCAAACATCAAGGTGCCTTTCTGAAAGTGTAGGAGTCGTTTGGAGTGAAGAGATTTTGTTTGGAGTGAAAACTTTTCATTTTGAAATCTGAAAATCTCTTTCAACAGTTCTCACTAATCGATTACTTACATTGGGTAATCGATTACCCAAACATCTTGTCCACTGAATTTATAAATTCGAATTTTAGTAATCGATTACACCATTTGGGTAATCGGTTACTCAACTTTTGTAAAACTGGTAATCTGTTACTCAAATGCAGTAATGGATTACTCTGAGCAGTTTTAAGTTGGATAACTCTTTTTCTCTCACATGTAACTTGTTACTTGAATTAAGTAACCCGTTACACATCTTTTCAAAAATTGTTTTAAGTATTTTCAAAGTGTTTCATTATTCTTTAAAAATAGTTTGAGCATTACTACTTTGCATAAGTAAGAGTTTTAGGATAGATGTACCTATAGAGACTTATTCTAATCTTCTTGAAGCTTTAATCTTCTTTGTCTTCATAAGTATTCTTCCTTTTCTTCTTTTTGGTGATGTTGGTGTCTTCATCAAAACTGTGCCAAGGTCAGGAGCAAAGATCTTCTTCACACTAAGAACCTCATTGAATCCTATTATGAAACCAAAAGCATCACCGGCAATCAAATGAAGAAACTCTTGATGGATGGAGCTCAAGTATTTACGATGCTGGCATCATAGAGAAGAAATGTGGAGAAGAGATTCAGAACCTACCCGTGGTTAGAGATTTCTCCGAAGTTTTCCCGGATGATATTCCTAGTTTGCCCCCTGTTAGATATTTTTGTAACGGCAAGTGTACCGTATCGCACAAGTAATAAAGTCCGGTAAGGTACCAGATTATCGTCCTCAGGGAGCAGAGTGGATTTATACTATTTCCTACAATAATCAATTGAGCATTTATATACAAATTTTGGTTGA
>NC_032025.1:13656522-13656837 GCF_001865875.1 Lupinus angustifolius | reverse complement strand
CTCGTCCTCATCCTATCCTCATCCTCATCCTCCTCGACATCCTATCCTCATCCTCATTCACGTCCACATCCTAATCCTCATCCACATCCTCATCCGCATCCTGTCCTCATCCTCCTCCTCATCCTATCCTCGTCCTCATTCTCGTCCTCATCCTATCCTCTTCCTCATGCTATCCTCCTCCTCATTCTCGTCCTCATCCTATCCTCATCCTCCTCCTCATCCACATCCTATCCTCATCCTCATTATCGTCCTAATCTTATACTCATCCTCATCTTCGTCCTCATCCTATCCTCTTCCTCATCCCCATCCTATCAT
>NC_032025.1:13655857-13656422 GCF_001865875.1 Lupinus angustifolius | reverse complement strand
TTGAGCGAGAATATTTAGCTCAAGCGAAGAAACCAAATGTGGGTCTCGCCTGAGCGAGATAGAACTCGCTTGAGCGAGGACAGTCTGACTCTGATTTTTATCAACTTTTTTTTTTTTTTTGAAAGGAAAGGAAACTGGATTGCCTTCCAGGTAGCGCTTCTTTAACGTCACTAGCTTGACGCCTGTTCATTTTAAGCTTCTAAAAGATGGATGACTGTGGTGAGCCGCTCGACATCACCACCCAGATAAGGCTTTAATCTTTGACCATTAACTATCCAACTCCGCTGAGAGGCTGGATCTTGTAACTCAATTGCACCGTGTGACTTGACTGTTTTGATTAAAAATGGTCCTGACCATTTTGACTTCAACTTGCCCGGAAAGAATTTCATCCGAGAATTGAACAGCAAAACAGTCTGACCCACCCGAAAATCTTGTTTTCTGATCTTCTGATCATGATAAAGCTTGACCTTTTCCTTGTACAATTTGGAAGACTCATAAGCACTAAGTCTCATCTCGTCCAATTGTTGAAGTTGTAACTTTCTATGATCACTTGATGCCTTTACAT
>NC_032025.1:13652595-13655757 GCF_001865875.1 Lupinus angustifolius | reverse complement strand
AAAATGATGTCCAGATTTGCCAAACAACTCTCAAATGACGACCCGAAGACCGAGAAGTCATCCATGAAAACTTCAATGCATTGTTCCACCAGGTCAGAAAAGATAGCTAACATGCACCGTTGAAATGTTGCTGGTGCATTGCACAGTCCAAATGGCATCTTCCTGTAAGCGAAGATACCAAAAGGACATGTGAAAGCTGTCTTCTCTTGATCCTCTGGATCCACAGTGATCTGATTGTAGCCTGAATATCCATCCAGGAAACAATAATATGCTTGACCAGCTAGTCGCTCAATCATCTGATCCATAAATGGCAGAGGGAAGTGATCTTTCCGAGTGGCTTGATTCAATTTTCGATAATCGATGCACATGCGCCAACCAGTGACCGTTCTAGTAGGAATTAATTCATCCTTTTCATTCCTAATGACAGTCATACCCCCTTTTTTTGGGACTACCTGAACCGGACTCACCCACTTACTATCAGATATAGGATAAATCATCCCAGCATCCAATAGTTTAATCACTTCTTTTTTAACCACTTCCTTCATGGTTGGGTTAAGACGTCTCTGCGGTTGTGCTACCGGTTTATAGTCATCTTCCATGTGAATTTTATGCATGCAATAGGATGGACTGATTCCATGTAGATCAGCCAATGTCCACCCAATTGCACCAGCATTTTTCTTGAGCACCTCAATAACTTGTTGTTCTTCTGTAAAGGATAAGGTGCTGCTGATAATCACCGGTTTCTGACCTCCGTCTTCCAAAAATACATATTTCAAGTGCACAGGTAGTTGTTTTAGCTCCACCTTTGGAATTTCAGAACTTTGATCTTTACCCAACTTCTCTACATGACTCTGATCAGATGTAACCTTGCGAGATGCATCCAACTCTGCCAAATGTGACTTCATTAATTTATCCTCTATAGGACTGTTGCCTTCCAGCTCTCCCATCAATACCTTTTCTAAGGGATTAGTGTTCTTCATATGAATGTCATCAAGCAACAATAAATTCTCAATGACATCTACACGAAAGCAATGTTGTTTATCCTGTGGATGCTGCATAGCTTCAAAAACATTAAAGTTGACTTCTTGGTCCTCCACTCTAACCTTCAGCTTACCGTTATCAACATCAATAATGACCCTTGCAGTTTTCATGAAAGGTCTACCCAGAATCAGGGGAACTTCCTTATCCTCTTCAATATCCATGATAACAAAGTCGACAGGAAAGACTAACCCATCAACTTTTACCAAAACATCCTCAGCCAGTCCATATGGGTACTTAACAGATCGATCCGCAAGTTGCAATGTCATTCTGGTAGGCTTGATCTCTAACTCCCCAATCCGTCTCAGCATTGAAAGGGGCATAAGATTAATGCTAGCCCCCAAGTCAAGCAGCGCCTTTCCCACAGATAACTCACCGATTGTGACTGGTATTGTGAAACTGCCTGGATCTTTAGTCTTTTCAGGCAAAGACTTCTGAATTATAGCACTGCACCCGGCTTCCAATGTTACAGTTTCTTCTGACATTTTTCTTTTCTTTGTCAACAAATCCTTCATGAATTTTGCATAAACAGGCATTTGTTCCATAGCTTCCATAAAAGGAATGTTGATCTGGAGATTCTTGAATAAAGCTAAGAATCTCGCATACTGGCGCTCTTTATCTTTCTTGGAAGGACGTTTTGGATAAGGGAGATCCTTCAACTGAGGTAATTCAGTTTTATTTTCATCATCGTTCTCCCTTGTAACAGTTGTAGTAATATCACCTTCCTCATGTTCTACCTCCTTACCTTTATGTATATCTCTGTTTACTTTTTCGGATGTTCCGACTTCATTTCTACGCAATACTTCTTGCTCAACAGCTAAATTCTCGCCAATGCTTTTACCGATAACCTTACCACTTCTGGTAGTGATAGATTTGCAGTGCTCTTTCGGGTTGGTCTGAGTGTTAGCGGAAAATTGCTGTCTGTCTGCATTCTGCTCTGCCATTTGCTTGGCCAACTGACCCACTTGAGTCTCTAGATTCCTGATGGATGCGTCAGTATTTTTCTGATTGGAAATAGAAACCTGCATGAATTTTTCTAATGTTTCTTCTAATTTTGTTTGTCGCTCATGCATTGGTGGATGTTGACCTTGCTGATATGAAGATTGACATGGTGGTTGTCGGTTAGATGGTCCAGCTTCTTGCCTCCACCCGAAATTAGAATTCTGATTCTGATTTCCCCTCCACCCCTGTGAAAACTGGTTTTTGAACGAAGGGTTGTTGGGGAAATTACCCTGACGAGGTGGATTATTGACATACTGAACTTCTTCTTCTTGTCTGTTACTATGCATTGAACAATGACCACTGACATGATCACCACCACAATATTCGCAACATAAGACCTGCTGATGGACTGGAGGAGTCTGAACCACATTAAGTTGTTGAGGCAATTTAGTCATTTGTTTGGTTAATGCCTCAATTTGTTGAGTTAAAATCTTATTCTGAGCTAGAATTGCATCAGAAGTACTCAAATCCAACACCCCTCGCTTCTGCACTGTCCTTCTGTTATGCTGAGCTTGTCTGTCTGTAGCAGATAGAGCAGTGATAATTCTAGTTGCCTGTTCGGCATCCACCGACATCATAGTACCACCAGCTGCAGCATCTAGAATCATCTTCGTTTCTGGTTTCAACCCATTGCAGAAGATGTTTAATTGATCAATATCTTCAAAACCATGATTCGGGCATTTCCTGAGTAACGCCTGAAAACGTTCCCAAGCTTCATAAAATGCTTCATCAGTCCCCTGCCTGAAGGTGGATATCTCAAACTTGGCATGTACATACCGAGCTGGTGGAAAAAATCTTGTTAAAAACTTGGACTCCAAGTCACTCCAACTCGTCAAACTCTGAGTTGGATGAGATTTCAACCACTCTCTAGCTTCACCCAACAAGGAGAAGGGGAATAGCATCATATAAGCAGCTTCCCTCTGAGCATCATTATAACCCATTGTGGCCACCAATTCATAGAAATTATCAAGGTGAGCGTACGGATCTTCATAATCTTTTCCTGTGAATTGGTGAGCACTCACCAGATTCAAATAGGCTGGCTTGATTTCCACAGTCCTATCTGTTTGAGGGATAACAATACTCGAAAAGTGCCTTGGGCCCTGGTACATGGCATAATCGCCT
>NC_032025.1:13637054-13652495 GCF_001865875.1 Lupinus angustifolius | reverse complement strand
GATATGCACTCTTCAGAATCTTCATCTTTCTTCTTTTCTTCTCCTCTTTTCTTTATTTATTAACCTGAAACAACAAAAACGCAATAAATTCCTAGATAAAGCAAAATTAACTAAGTTATCAGGAATTGTATACAATTATAACATAAATGCATACTAAGTGCCCCACAAATCATGTACAATTTTACTAATTTTTGGCACTTAACACCCCCAGTGCGGGAGATAGAGTTTGCTATCGATCTGGTTCCTAGAACTGGACCGATCTCTATAGCTCCCTACGGGATGGCACCATTGGATTTAACGGAGTTGAAAAAGCAATTTGAAGATTTACTACAGAAACAATTTGTCAGACCTAGTGTTTCACCATGGGGTGCTCTGGTGCTATTTTCAAACAAAAAGGATGGCAGTATACGGCTGTGCACCGACTACCGATAGTTGAATAAAGTCACCATCAAGAACAAGTACCCATTGCCAAGATTTAACGACTTAATGGGTCAACTAAGAGGAGCTACCGTATTTTCAAAGATCAATGTTCGATCAGGATACCACCAAATATGTGTGAAGTTAGAGGATATTCCGAAGACTGCTTTTCGAACGCGTTATGGTCATTACTAATATCTTGTGATGCCATTTGGTGTAACTAATGCTCCTGCAGTGTTCATGGATTACATGAATCGGATTTTTCATCCATATATCGACACATTTGTGGTCGTATTTATTGATGATATCCTGATTTATTCGAAGAATCGGGAGGAACATGCGAAGCATAGGAGGATAGTGTTGCAGATTTTGAAAGACAACCAACTCTATGCTATGCTGTCAAAGTGTGAATTTTGGTTAGAATCGGTGAATTTTCTTGGACATGTCATATCAAGTGAAGGAATTGTTGTAGACCCTACTAAAGTAGGAACGGTGATGAAATGGAATTCTCCGAAATCCGTAATGGAGATCAGAAGCTTCCTCGGTTTAGCGGGATACTATCAGAAGTTTATTGAGGGATTTTCGAAGTTGGCATTGCCACTGACTACGTTAACAAGGCAAGACAAGGCTTTCGTCTAGACGGCGAAGTGTGAAGAGAACTTTCAAGAATTGAAGAAAAGATTGACTACAGAACCTGTGTTGATTCTACCAGACCCGAAGGGAAACTACATCGTGTACTTTGATGCGTTTAAACAAGGCCTAGGTTGCGTGTTGATGCAATAACAAAAGGTGGTAGCTTATGCTTCAAGACAATTAAAGACACATAAGCAGAATTATCCGACGCACGACCTGGAATTGGCTGCGATCGTATTTGCTCTCAAGATATGGAGACATCACCTCTATGGAGTAAGATTTGAAGTCTTTAGTGATTACAAAATCTTGAAGTATCTGTTCGACCAAAAGGAGCTGAACATTAGGTAGAGACGATGGATCGATTTCCTTAAGGACTATGACTTTGATCTTCAGTACCACCCTGGGAAAGCTAATATGGTGGCTGGCGCCTTGAGTAGAAAGTCTCTGCATATATCAACCATGATGGTCAAGGAGATGGAATTGATTGAGGATTTCAGGAATTTAAGCCTTGCGGTGCAAGTAAAACCTAAGAGTTTGATGTTAGGTATGCTTATAGTAACAAATGAATTTCTGGAACAACTGAAAGGCTTGCAAAGTTCCGATCCAGAACTGCAAGAGAAGAGAACCTTGTTGGCTGAAGGAAGAGCCCCAGAATTTTAAGAAGGAACCGATGGAGTGTTACGATGCAAAAACTGAGTGTGTGTGCCAAGAGACCCCGAGTCGAAAATGGCGATCTTGGATGAAGCCCATAATAGCAAACTAAGTATTCCTCCTGGAGCTACCAAGATGTATCAAGACTTGAAGAAGATGTTCTGGTGGTCCGTTATGAAAAGAGAAGTAGTAGAGTATGTCTCGCGCTGCTTAACATGTCAGAAGGCGAAGATCGAGCTTAGGCGACCCGAAGGAGAACTACAACCTTTGGATATCCCCGTTTGGAAATGGGATAGCATTGCAATGGATTTTGTAAGCAGATTTCCTCAGACTCAAAAGGGTTATGATGCAGTTTGGGTGATAGTGGATCATTTGACGAAGACAACTCACTTTCTACCCATCAATATGAAATACCCCTTGGAAAGGCTAGCAAAGTTATACATCAAAGAGATTGTCCAACTATATGGTATTCCTACTAAGATCATCTCGAGTAGAGACCCACTTTTCACTTCGAAGTTGTGGAATGGTTTACAAACAGCCTTGGGTACCAAATTGAGTATGAGTTCAGCTTACCACCCTCAAACGGATGGCCAATCTGAACGGACTATCCAATCTTTCAAAGACTTGCTGAGAGCATGTGTGCTGGAACATTCTGGAAGTTGGGCAGACTATCTACATCTGATATAGTTCACCTATAATAACAGCTTTCATTCGAGTATCGGCATGGTGCCGTATGAAGCTCTATATGGTAGGAAGTGCAGAACGCTGTTGTGTTGGTTTGAAGCAGGAGAGAATCTGACATTAGGATCCGATGTGGTTCAGCATACGACGGAAAAGATAAGAATGATAAGGGAAAACATGAAGGCAACTCAGAGTAGGCAGAAGAGCTACTATGACAAAAGGAGGAACCCTCTCAGTTTTGAGGAAGGAGATCATGTCTTCATGATGGTGATTCCGACAACTAGCATTGGTAGAGTGATTAAACCTTGTAAGCTTACCCCTAAATTCATAGGACCATACCAAATTCTTAGAAAACTCGGACTAGTAACTTAACAAATAGCCTCGCCACCTTTGTAATCAAACCTACATAATGTCTTCCATGTATTCCAACTCAGTAAAATACATTGGTGACCCGTTGCATATCATCGAATCCGATGCAATCCAGCTAAAGGATAATCTCACTTTTGAAGTGATGCCTGTGAGGATCGTTGATCAAAGTGTGAAGAAGTTGCGAGGCAAGGAAATTGCTCTAGTTAAGGTGATCTGGAGCCAAGCAAATGGAGAAGATGCAACTTGGGAGGTCGAGGAGGCCATACAGGAATCCTATCCCTACCTATTTTCTTAAGAGTTACGTTTCATTTTCGAGGGCGAAAATCTTGTAAGTAGGGGAGGATTGTAACACCGTGAAAATTTCATATATTTTATTAATTATTTATTTTTAACAAAAATTAATTTTATAAATTAATCGGTAATGAATTAGGCTAAATCATAGTTGAGTGTTAGTCTTGTATTGTGAATTCATATCTTGTGGTAAATTTCCGTAATGAATTGGGCGAGCGTTTCTCGCCTAGGTGAGGGCCAGAGGGCCCGTTTTGGGTGTTTTTGGCGCCCGAGCGACCGTATTTCGCCCGGGCAAAGACCAGACATATATTTTGGCCAGTTTTTGATGGATTTTTAGCTTGAGCAAAAGTCCCCTCGCTCGAGCGAGAGTCATGCAGGAAATTTAGTCTGTTTTGATGAATTGGTCGCTTGAGCGTCAGTCTCTCGCTTGGGCAAAAGACAAACATAAGTTGTGATTGTTTCTGATTAATTTATTGCTCAGGCAATAGCTCTAGCTTGGGTGTGAAGTGTATTTACACTTGGGAAAGATCGTGGCTCAGAGGATTGAGTCATGTGCCCAAATCAACAAACTTATACTGTTACTTTTGGTTTTTGCGCCTTATGTGGACAAGGATTTCGACGAGGATGTCGTGAGCAAGGCTATGCCTAAAAAGGATTACATGATACCATGTAGCAAGGTCGTCTGATCGTAAGAGGCTTGGCCATGTGGTTGTCTAGGGTAAGTCAGCGATGGTTCGTAGTGGTAGGGATGTTATTCCTATATTATGTGATGTCACGCAACGAGGTCGTCTGACCGTAAGGGGCTTGGCCGTGTGGCCGTCCAGGGTAATTCAGCGATGGTTCATAGTGGTAGGGATGTTATTCCTATATTACGTGATAACGTAAGATCAGGTCCCACAAGAAGCATTCCTTTGGGAGATGTCTTAGGATGGGCCGATCATTTTAAAAGACTAATTAAAATATTTAATCGACTAACTTCGGTTAGTGTGCATGTTCATTATAAATAACGAAGTAGTGGAGAGGAAATTTAAGGGAGACGAACGAGCCCCGCGATGTTGAGAGGGACGGCGATGGCAGTGATTTGTCAGCAAAGTCTTGAGGGAGAGTCTAGGTGAGATGAGTCCCCTGTATTCCTGGATGAGGTATTTTGTTGGATCGGATAGTTCTCACGGTGAAAACTAGACGATCTCTGACAACCCCACTTTGCAATCAGGATCAATGAGAGGATGCCCAAAAAGTTTTGATACGACATCGTCCTAAAATGGACCGTTCTTTAGAATAATTTTTGGTGCGATCAAATCGGCTTGTTATGGGACCTCTACTCTTGGTTATTTTCGATAGTATATTGGGAGGATATTGCTGTAAGGATGGATAAAATAAGCATAACATTCATACATGGAGATCGTGGATATTAATCCCCATGATGTGAGTTATAACTGCATTCATTATTGTGCATTATGTTTGTGATCTATATTGTGTATATTATGCGTGTCGCTCTGGATGTGATATTTCGTGTAATTCCACGCCGTCAATGAATTATATTCATTAGATGTCTTACTCTCTCTTCTTTTCTTTTCTTTCTACTTGTTCTCGATTCACGTTCTCATTTAGATGGACCGTACGACGAGGATTCGGAGCTACCGATTCTCGATGTCCCAGGAGGGGACATGGAGTAGTGATGGACATAGATATACCTACACATGCCCTTGTGCCTTATAGCTAGAGATGGTTTGTGACGGCTCTATGATGCGCTTTCCTTCTCAACATGCAAACTTGGAGGCTTCATTCACCTTGCTTGCTCAGAGATTTACGACTACTGCATCATCCA
Organism: Lupinus angustifolius; assembly: GCF_001865875.1. Taxonomy (NCBI): domain Eukaryota; kingdom Viridiplantae; phylum Streptophyta; class Magnoliopsida; order Fabales; family Fabaceae; genus Lupinus; species Lupinus angustifolius. The sequence continues at coordinate 13,647,625 of NC_032025.1, read as the reverse complement.
TTCAGTCTGTGATCCCTCACGGACCCACTGATGTTGGACCATCTGCTCGGAGACGGAGTAGGGATAATGTGCCCAGTTCCCCATCGGGGAAGAGAGCTGCTATACTGATGCAACCCAATCTTCAGGCAGAGGCGAGAGTGGGAAGAAAGTCACAGGGTTCGTCCAACAACCCGGAAGAGGAGCGAGAAGCCGAGAGGAAGACTGTGTGGAGTTGGTATGTATAAAGGACTCCATTGAGGTGGTGGACCTTTCTTCCGATTTTGAGACAGAGGAGGATCACAACGAGTGTTCTAGTACACCCATTAACCCCAGAGCTAGTCGCTAGTGGTCATTTCTATTTCTAGTTGCCCTTGAGGCGAGTATCTATGTAAGGTACTTATAATGTTCTGAATAAACCAGACTATTGTAGACATTTCAGTTAAGATTAAAATGTATTCTGCTTTGTCTTTGTATATGTTTTTAGTTATTTCAATAAAGGATCATTCCACGAATTATTGTTTTCTTTTCCGCATTTTAGATTACTAAATGTGATGTCCCAAAAAGGAATTAAATGTAAATGAAGAGTTTTACATTATAAAAAAAAATTTACCCATTTTTGGGCAATATTGTGGAGTAATGTTCGAGGCGTTACAATTTCCAACAACTATCATTCTTTCATGTGGTGAAACCATGGATTCATGTCATGTTTGTCAATGGAGATGAATTCGCCTATTGATTGAACAATATGTTCCCCAAAATCGCCTACATCCCTTGAATGATCGCAATATCCATATCTGATGATGCACCGATAGATTTTGTAATATTTTTGGTCCAATCCTACCTATGAGATACTTTTCACTTTCGGGGACATAAGGCATTGGTATAGACTTGAAGAACACCAATATCAACACTTGATGAAATGCAGGAAGATTAGTGATGAAATGTGAAAAGAAAGTCAGGATTCCTGTTACTTTGTTAGTGTAAATGAAGCCAATTCCCGTTATCTTGGAATTTCCAAGGCTTGGACTAACATCTATTGGTCATTCAGTCGATACCTTGTTTTCTAAATCAAACTCATACTTCTTCATAGTTCCATAGTGCCATTAAAGCATTATTGTCATGTACACCACCAGAAGGACAACTAGATACCAAGCTCCTTGTTAATTGGTAGAAAACATGCTGAAAGATATGCAACCTCAAGAAAGCCGAAACATAGGAGAAAGCATGTAGATTGAATCAAATTCCTCTCCCAATATAAAGCAATGATTAGTGACATTAGCTAGTTGTTACAAACAATCCTTTTAGGGGGATAAAATACTGCATGAGGTATTTAACCTTAATAGGTGACACACTCAATAAATTCATGGACCAATGAGTCACATGTTAAGGTTGGGTGTTACACTTAAAATGTCAAACAATTTTATTTTCCAAAAGAAAAACCATTTAGTTGAGTTTGATTCAACACTTAATCCAAAATATATATTATTTATATCCATATAAAAATACATATATCCATTATAGCCTTCCGATAGAATTGCATCATTTCCATCACAAGAATCTAGGTTTTGAATTCAAGTGATGGTCATTTTGAATTTTCTATTAAAAAAAAGATATTATCATTTTATACATGACTAAACATGGCAGTGCATACTGTCTAAACAAATACAATGTTTCAACAATAGCAAACCCTTAATAATCCAATTAGTCACCAACCAAACATGAAGAGTTGTAACCATTTAAACAAACAAGTCAGTTAATATATATATATATATATTTAATAAAACATGTTCACATTATAGACTCGTTACAAGATACCTAGTCCAACAACAATTTCTAGATTTATCGAAATTCCAAATCGAATATGACCATGCATATCTTAAAACATACATGTAACACTATATATACACTTTCACACAGTAACATAGTAAAATATATATAATTTTAAACATTAATCGTAACCATTACATTTTAATTCGCAATATATATACATGACCATGAATTCCAGATTTAGATGTATAAAATAAAAACACGACTTAGCTCATATATACCTTATACATATACTTTAACAAATTGCAAAAAAATTAAGTGATAAAAGTCAATGTCCAATCATTGCACATATAATATACATATTGTATAACAGAGTCATAAATGTTAATGCAATGTTCATGCATTGATATGAATATATACTTCAACATATGTTGCAAGCATTCATATTACAAATTACTTATGATTCAAATAAGCGGAAGCAGGAGTATAAAAATTCATAAATACCTAATTTCCATAACCAATAGCAGGAGTATAAAAATTCTCAAATTTAAAAATTAGGATATATATAAAATTTGGGAAAACACCTTTAATATAGAATCATAAAATTAATAACATTTGCTCTAATGTCACTTGTTAGAATTTCCTTTTGATTGGTGAAATGTCAATCCTATGATCTTGAATCTCATGATTCTCATACATATATAAGAAACAAGGATATAATGTCATACATGAATTTATGTTCTCTAATCTTACTCATTTACTATATATTTTGAGAGAGTTTTGGTCAACCAAATCCTAAATTCGTTTTGGGGCATTCATTTTCTCTCTGATTAGAGAGATGAAAACTAGTTGTGATTTAGCGTTTTAGGGACCATAATTGTTCCTTTATGTGTTAACTCATAGGGTTCTCATTATCCCCGGAAGGTCAATTGTTTGAGTATCCACTCATTAAGCTCATATATCTTATCAATCAGTTTCAAAAGTCTTATAGGTTGTCAGTAATTAAATCACTTGTTTTATAACCCAAAATAAATAGTCAATATAATTATATTAAATATATGATACTTACTTTAATTAGAAATTATGAATTTATATCATACAATATTGTCATCTATGAAAACAATCACCAAAATGAAGATTATGATGTCAAATCTTTTAATGCAATTGATGTATGTGCTTGTTTCATTTTTAATTTTTAAATTATTAAAGCAACGAGACTTTTTTATTTTTATATTTTTTAAAGACAAATTTGTAGCATGACATTTCACTTGACATGTCTATAATTTCTTCATTTTGAATTATAACATTAAGAGTGATTTGGAATGCTTAGGAACTTTCTGATGTGAAAAAATGTTTAGAAAAATTGTGGTTGAAAAATTTATCATTTATACATAGAATAGATTGCGTTTATGTTTTGATAAATTAACATATTTTGTTATTTATGTGCCTTATTATTTAAATGAAAATGAATGGAAGGATAGACAATGCAGGTTTAATTGTTGAGAAAAAATGTATTTATTAACAATATAAAAGTTTTATATACTGTTAACCTCATCAACCATTTATTTTTTAATTATCATTGACTATTTAAAAAATTAATAAAAATAAACAATGAATAATATATTAACTTTGTATAAATATATGATATTAAGAAGTGTTACATAGTTGTTTAATTATACATCTCTATAATAAAAAAGTATATATCTTCCACAATATTATTTTTTTCATTCTTTTTGAATAAGTCCTTGATTGAGGGTACGTAAATGCAATTCCAAGGAAATAGAATATAATTAAGATGGTTTAGTCATCATACACACTCAGATAAGATCAAGATTTTAAGCTTATATAGTTACTAAAAGTTGGTAGAATTTAATAAATTACTAGTGTTATTATAAATAGTAAAAGGTGTCCATTTTTTTTTCGAAACAAAATGACACATATTGTATTATAATAAGTAAAATGGTGTCCATGTTTTTCGGAGAGAAATTATTTGTTTCCTATTATAAGATCTCAATCTCATACATACTGCGGAAATTACATACCAAATACATCTTAAATCTTCTTCCATATATAAAAGCAATCACATTCATCGTCTGAATGGCAATAAAATATCCAGTTAATAATACATAAGATAGTTAAGTTATGAGTCAAATACGTTCATAAAAAATGCAAATACTTGTAATGATATTTTCTTATTTTAATTATGCATATTTTTAATGGAGACAAATATTGTTTAAACTATTATGAATAACAAAACTACCCACTCAAATTTTTTTGATTAAACCTAAGTAACTTGATCTATGAACTAGGAGATAATCATCATTGCATTATTCGTTGTTTATATTTAATTATTATTAACTCTTAAAAAAGGTAATACAAATAAATAATATAATGAGAATATATAAATTTTGGCACTAAACAACTGTTCATAGATATTACACTCTTAAAAATAAAACATTCATATCATGATATTAGTATATGTCAATGTGATTTTTTTATTAAACAATTGTGTTTCATAAAGATAAAAGTCATAACAACTTCCCAATCCTTGCTAAATTATAAAAATTAGTTTTACAGAATTCCGTTTTTAGATATCATCAGAATTACAATCTCTTCTAAACATATATTTTCTTAACATAAAATATGTATATCAATCACTTTAATTCACAATTATATGACATAAAAATATTAACTAAAAATTGACAAATCCCATAATCATGGATTCATCTTTTGAATGTATCACCCAATGAATTCTCTCATTATGGTTTCATGTTTTGAATTTATCACGCAAAGCATTCAATGCCAAATTATCTCTTAGTCCTATATATTCATAGAAATTAGTGTATCCAATGTTATTAATAGCATATCTCAATTTCAAAATCTGAAATTATAATGTTATAATTGATTTAAGTAGTAATTTAGTAATTAAACTAGTTAAATTAGATATATCTATATTATATACAAAGGCAAAATATGATGTAATTACTACTATAATGAAACTTTAACTTTCATGTTTTGTCTTTAATATTTTTTTAATTTCTACAAAAAATCATATATCATATATAACTATCATCAACATATTAATCACTCCTCTCACCTTAAACTTAACATCTATACTTCTATAAAATAGGAAAAATGGTAGAATCATACATTTAGCAAGGATTATACCTACATCTATATTTCTAGCGTGTCGACATACATTTCATATTCCTGACCTACATTCTTATTTTATAATATTGAGTATTTGATTTTTATATATTTCATTTTAGAGAATTATAATGTTTTTTGCATTAAGTGTACTTTATTTATAATTTTTTGTATTTAAGGTGAGATATGTGTTCTTGTGTAATGGTGGTTACGTAAGATCATACAATTTTTTTGTAAAAATTAAAAAATATTAAGAGCAAAATAAGGAATTAGAAATTAACTATGATGATAGTTATACAATGGTTTGCCTTTATTTATTGTATGGATATAGAAGTATAGATGAATATATAGTATATATTTAGTTAATTAGAATACCAAAATAGTTAAGAGGAAAGTACATCATATAGATCAGTGTTTTGAGAACCGTACCGGATGACAGTCCAATCGGTCCGGTCACTAACCAAATTGAAAAACGACTTTGGTTCAAAGCTTTAATATTCATTTTATCACAAAAAATATTAGAGTATTATTTATCACAAAAACATTATATACAAAGGCAAAACAGATAAATTAGAAGAAAATATCTATACTAGTTAAATTAGATATTATTTAACTAGAGGATTATTTAACACGCTAGTTTCACTTCCTGCTTATCTATACTAGTTCAAATAGATATATCTATATTATATACAAAGGCAAAATATATTTATATTATATTAATATGATGTAACTAGTTAAATTAGATATTCTTAGCCTTCATTTAGTACATAGAATTAGAGTGTGAAGACACTTCGTTCCTGTCGGGTATATCTATATTATATACAAATGCAAAATATATCTATATTGTGTTAATATGATGTAACTAGTTAAATTAGATACTCTTAGGCTAATCTTTATTTTTAACGGCTCAAACAGGTACGGGTCACAAACGGATACTCACGGATATTATAAATGAGTTTTTGAAAATATCTGTAGTAATACGGGCAGGTACTCTTATATAATACTCCCCTTAAATCATGTAGATACTCTAACATTTATTACAATACGTGTCTTAGACACATTAATTAACCATATATCTCACCTCAAATTAAACAGGATCATAAACACACAAAAATATAATATAAAGTATGTCGAACACAATAAATACATTCTAATTCTAAAAAATGAAATATATAAAAATTGGATACGTAGTATCGTACAATATTCACCGGAAGATACGAAGTATCTGTATCTACTAGTGTCTATCACCACTCGTATTGAGTATACTAATAGATAAAGAGAAAACATAAAATAACTGCCATGAAATAATTCTAATTTCATGTTTCTAAATATTATATCTCTCTTAATGTAAATTAATGCTTCATTCTTAACTACCACGCTAATTCTTAAACCTCTCATTTCCAAACTGATGTGGTTTTTTCAAAGGATAAGTGAATTATATTGTTCATGACATAAAATTTGAAGTGTGGATAAATTATTTAGTCATAACAGTTTACTTTCATTTTTAACTTCCAGCACATATCCCATCATAGTTTTCTTAAATAATATAATACGAAGATGATACATTTTATATACAAAAATAAGAATACGCTAATTATATATAAAGAGAAAACATATAGTCAACACGCTAATTATATATAAAGAGAAAACATGAAGTAACTACAATGATGTAATCTCACTTTCCTACTTTTCCCTTAAACTTTTTAATTTCTAAAAAAATCATATAATTATATATAAGTATGTAACCACCACCACCATATTAAACATCTCTCTAGCATTATAAGAAAACAAAACATTATAATATAAAGTATCCCCAATAAAAAATACAATATAAAGTATTCTCAACACAAAAAAATTCTAATTCTCCAAAATAAAATATATAAATTTTGAATTGACATAGTAAAAGTATGAATTTGGGCTGAGAGGTATGAAATGCCTATCACTACTAGGCAAAGTTTAGAGCTAGAGACATTCCTCAATCCTCATCAACACTCTCACCTTTAAACTTTAATGGGACCCATCCAAGATTGATTATTTACTACCCTTATGATACATTATCACTCTATGTTCCCAACATTTTAAAAACTTGGTCGAGTATGGGGTTTCAATGTATTTCCTATTTTCCTTTTCTTAATAAATTTTCCTAATTTTGTTGGCTAATTTTATTGCTTTCTTAACATCAACCATAAGGCTAGATAATAATACTTGATATATAATTAGTATGGTAATGGGAAATTATAAATTACTCCATGGTAGGGACATTATCATGGAGTAATTAAATTACACCAACTTGTTTAATAGTAATTTAATAAGTATACTATTAAAAATATGCTAGTTCTAAACTAATTTTAAGAAAACAAAACATTATAATATAAAGTATATTCAGCACAAAAAATATTTTAATTCTCCAAAATAAAATATATAAATTGACATAGTAAAAGTATGAATTTGGGCTGAGATGTACGAAGTTTCTATCACCACTAGTATATAATATACATAATTTATTTTTAAAATTTTGTAATTTCCCATTTTGCCGTTGCCTATTTTCTATTTCCTAGTATATAGTATACATAATTTAATAGTATATAAAATTACTATATATAAAGGGAAAATATGGGATAACTTCCACCATGTGTAATTTTCCTATTTTGCCCTTAATATTATTTAATTTTTATAAAACAATCATATAATATAAGTAATCACAACCAACATATTAATTAACCACACATATCACCTTAAATTTAGTTTTAATCAACCAATAAATTTAGTTTTAATCGCAAAAAAAATAGATGATGAGTGTATTTTTTATACTATTAAAGTATCATCTCATCCTTCTGAGTAAAGAACTACTATTTTTCGGTGACTGTTTCTCCTAACAAGTATCTCTCTCATAAATCAAATTATTAACATTTGGTCATTTTGAAAATCTAGCAGGATTTTACACCACTAAATCAACAATTTATTAATATAATGATTGTATTTTAAATTGATGTAAACTTACACATAATTTGATTTGAAATCACTCTTCTCTTTTATGTAATTAAGCAACATTTCATTAAAATTGTTGATGTATTTTCTAAGAAACCAAAATATTTTGTTACAATTTCTTATGTTTTTACTTTCATTTGTACACAAACACCGGTTGATTTTAACTTATTTTTTTTCAAGACCACATTCATCTTCGCTATAATGATAGTTTGTGTCAATAATGTATTAATATAAATCAAATGTGATTTTTTTAGTTGCAAGAAAAGGATATGTCCCACATTATTTTCTTAATTATGTTTTCTTCTTAATTTTGTAACCACGACATTTTTTCTTTACTTACCGAAAAATATATTTTATAATGATATTTATCTCTTAACTATGTTCTCATGATTTTAATATTCAATAACAATGCTCTATAAAGATGATTTTTTTCTCAATTTCACCATACCAAAGGAAAATCATTAATCGAGTTATAATATTTGCTACTTTGTGCAATCATTACTAAAAATAAAAATGATTTGACAAATATTTCGTTTCATTATAAGTTTATTTGAATAATTTCACCTCAATTATACACTTTATCTACAAAACTAATTATAAGTGTAACGCCCCGAAAAATACTTCTAAAAAACATTGAGGAAAAATGGGTAAAATTTTTTTTTGAAATGGTGATGTATAATTGTTTCCTTTTCAAAAGCTTCCTTTTCCGGGACATCACTTTAAGTAACTCGAATGCGGAAAATTAACTTATCGTTATCGAATGATAACTTAACCTGATTCACAATTTCCTGAATAACATAATGAATATAATCGGTTAAGTCAGAATTAGTTCATACAAACTAAGTCAACAAGGCGGAAACTACCTCGCCACTAACATATACAAATATCAAAAAGGAACACAGCCCCCATCAAAACAACAAGGGGACATCGACGAGCCTACAAGCTGACTCGGAAAATTCCAAGAATACTGGACTCCTCACTTGGGTCCTCCTCCTCTTCCGAGTCAGACACGAGGTCAATCATCTCCACCGAACTCTCTACATTTACGAGTTCAATGACCTCGTCTTCCTCTTCCTCTTCTTCCACTTCGTTATGCCATATGTAACACCACGAATTTTACGATTTTGAATTATAAGATTTTACTAATATTTTCGTTAATTATATATTCGAAAATGAATTTCTAGGAATTTTAGGTAAACAATTAGACGAAACTAAGTCAACAAGTCAATGAATTTTAGATGAATTTCTGGGAGTTTTATTCTTGAAATTTTATTTCCGATTTTATGGTAAATTTTGGTAATTTTCGGAGACAGTCGGTTCTGAACCACTGTCGGGGCCGAAATACACCCGGTACGGCTCAAAAAGCGTTTTTTTGAGTTCCGTAACTCGGAATCGAATTCCGATCGCGTCGTTGGCTTCGTAATTTTATTTCGATTCAATATAGACTCTGAGTACACTCATACCTATTTTCTAAATACTTTTCACTCGGAATGCCGAAATCCGAAATTCTAATCGGATATTAGGATCATGTGATTTATAATACCCGATCGAGTATGAGCCGATAATACTCGGGCATGGTTATCGCACATGTTCACGGGGTGATCATTTCGCATTGGGATGACAGATTTGACTTCCATAAAGCAAATCTCCCATCACGTTCACCCATATCTCATGAGCTCATCATTAGCCACCCTAGGAGATTTTGTCATCATTGCCTAGAGAAATCTGATTTCCCTCTCTCCTTAAACCCTCACACTTCACACTTCACTCTCACACTCTCTCATTTGCAAAAAAATTCAAGAGAAGGTAAAAACCCTCTCTTCATTTTCTCTCATTTTCTCATGTCTTCTTCCATCTTCAATCTTTGATCTCTCAACATTCAACCAATGGATGTTGATGAGATTTAAGTATGTTGTTCATGAGTATGTCAAGAACATATTCAACCGTTGAAACTTTATAAAACGCTTTCTAACTCATTTTCTCTTCAAAAACCGAAAATGATGTGGTTCTTGAACTCATGAAAATATTTTGTTGAAACCATGAACAACTTGTGTTCATAGAGTTGTTATAATGTTGTATTACATACTTTTTGTTGTTTTAGCAAAAGGGGATGATGATAAAATCAAAGGAACCTTTAGGAAATGTTTTGTAAAAATGAGAATGTATGTATTTCTATTTGTTTTTAGCCTTAAAAATTGACAAGTAAAAGCACGCTTCATTAAGGTGAGAGAGAACATATCGTGACATAGTGGTGTCTGAATATGACACCCGGATCTCCTAAACCATCTCAAAGGTTTTGGAGTTAACTTGGGTTTTAAGAAACCCAAGATTTTTATGTTTGAATGCTTTTGAATATATATGATTGTTAATAAAATGTGTTGAATATTGTATATGATTGTTGTTGGGAACTTTTCTGGGTGCAGGTGTTTGAAAAACCATGTTTAAATGTGTTTTGGTTGTCGAAAATGGCAAAAATCCAAGTCCCTGTCGCTTGGGCGAGCAAACCTCGCCCGGGCGAGCAAAAGCCCGTTTGGGCGGAAAAAAAAGAAAAAAAAACTCAGGATTTTAATGAGTTTCTGGAACCCTCTGGCTAGGGCGAGAAGAGACCCCGCTTGGGCGATAATACCTTCGCCTGGGCGAGGAAAGCTTCAGTTTATTTGAGATTTAAAGACGAATTGTCGCTTGAGCGA
>NC_032025.1:13636692-13636954 GCF_001865875.1 Lupinus angustifolius | reverse complement strand
TTCGTCTAATTGGAGAGTCTGGGTGAGACGAGTCCCTTGTATTCCTGGGGAGGTACCCTATTGGATCGGACAGTTCTCAAAGGCCAAACTAGGCAATCTCTGACAACCCCGGAATTGCATTCGAGATCGATGAGAGGGATGCCCACAAAGCGTTTGTACGACCTAGGTCCGGGTAGGACTGTTCCTGAGGGAACCGATCGATCTATTTTTAATTCCTTGCGATGATATGTTATTTCGGGTGGTACAAAACGGCTTGGTATGG
>NC_032025.1:13636018-13636592 GCF_001865875.1 Lupinus angustifolius | reverse complement strand
AAAAAAATTACCCATTTTTCCGCAATGTTTTTGAGAAGTATTTTTTGGGGCGTCACACCATAACCCCGCGGCATAATTCGAAGGGGATGACATTCTCAAAACCTTGGTCTTCTTGCAGGGACCTCCTCCAAGAACCCGGCTCCTCGTGGCTCTACTGGACGATGGAGCACCCAAACAATCTGACCACGTTCTCTGACCGTGGAAGGGAACGGCGCCATCACTCCTGACTGGCGGGTACCGAATTCCATTCTCTGGAGACCTTAGCCCCCTTGGTTGCAAGGTGAAAGAAGTGTCAATGTAGGTGTCAGGTTGAGGGATCATCATCGATGACCCATTGCACACCATGTGCAACATCAGACCGCAGGGGCCTATGTATGTGTACCTGTGCCCATCACTATTCCATTGTCCCATCAGGGACATGGTGAAGTGATAACCTCGAACATGACTGTTGCTGTTGGAAATCTGCATAGCAAACATATACAAACAAGAACAATACAACAGATAGAGTAAGACATCTAATGAACATAAATTCATTGACGGCGTGAACTTACTCAGAATATCACACTCAGACATA
>NC_032025.1:13634536-13635918 GCF_001865875.1 Lupinus angustifolius | reverse complement strand
CACCCAGACTCTCCCTCAAGACATTGTTGGCGAATCACCGTCCAATCAGTGCCGTCCCTGCTCACATCATGGTGTTCTAAGCCTTCCCGTCATTTCCTCTCCACTACTTCATGGTCACAATGCAATGCATTCTTAATCAGATCAAACGCAAATGTAGTAATCAAACACATGATCGACCCATCCTTAAGCCATCTCCCGACAAGGAATGTTTCTCGTGGGACCCGATAGTACGTCAACTGTACATGCTCAAGGTAACATCTCAATCACAACAACCCATCACCGAATACTCCTAGACGGTCACATGACCAAGCCTCTTACGGTCGGTCGATCGTTGTTCAGTAATATCATGTATCCTTACTAGNCTAGGGTACCCCCCTAGTTCACGACCTCAAGTCGGATACTTGCCCAACAAGGCATAAACACAAACAATGCTTTCATACCTTTGTGGAGTCATACTTCGCATCTAAGCCATGATCTTATTCCACAACCTTTACATCATAACACACCCTACCCGGGTTCATCACATTGTTCACAACATCATTTTATTCCAATCTTCCCACATCGTCTCTCGCCTAAGCGGGGACTAGTCGCTCAAGCGACAATTCGTCTTTAAATCTTAAATAAACAGAAGCATTCCTCGCCCAGGCGAAGGGATTATCGCCCAAGCGATATCTCTCTCGCCCAAGCGAGAGAGATCCAGAAACTCATTAAAATCCTGGTTTTTTTTTTCTTTTTCTTCTTTTTTTTTCGCCCAAGCGAAGCTTTTGCTTGCCCGAGCGAGAGAGTTCCAGAATTTCATCAAATTCCTGGGCTTTTTCGCCTAAGTGGGACCCTTGCTCGCCCAAGCGAGGCTTTGTCGCCCAGGCGAGGGAGTTCCAGAACCAAAACTTCCCCTCGCCCAAGTGAGACTGTGCTCGCCAAAGCGATAGGGACTTGGACAGAATACCAACTTTTGCCCTTTTCGACAACCGAAACACATTTAAACATGGTTTTTCAAACACCTGCACCCAGAAAAGTTCCCAACAACATTCATATACAATATTCAACACATTTCATCAACAATCATATATATTCAAAAGCATTCAAACATACAAAATCTTGGATTTCTTAAAATACAAGTTAACTCCAAAACCTTTGAGATGGTTTAGGAGATCCGGGTGTCATATTCGGACACCACTATGTCACGATGTGTTCTCTCTCACCTGAATGATGTGTGCTTTAACTCGTCAACAAAGGGTGGTTTGGTTTACATGGTTCGAACACCGAAATCTTCGTAACTACCACAATAACAATCCGTTAGTTTCCGATATTTCTAAAATCGTTACTATAATACTTCAAAATTATTTCTCTTTTTCCCCATCGTGATTATACATCCATTTCAT
>NC_032025.1:13629963-13634436 GCF_001865875.1 Lupinus angustifolius | reverse complement strand
ATTTTAAAATGAGAGAGTGTGAGAGTGAAGTGTGGAGTGTGGAGTGTTTAATGAGAGAGGGAAATCATATTCCCTATAGGAAATGATGACAAAATCTCCTAGGGTGGCTAATGATGAGCTCATGAGATATGAGTGAAAGTGATGTGACATTTGCTTTATGCAAGTCAAATCTCGCATCCCAATGCGAAATGATCACTTCGCGAATACGTGCAATAAACATGCCTGAGTATTATCGGCCACTACTCGATCGGTAATATAAATCGCCCGATCTTAATATTCACTTACGATTTCGGATTTCGGCATACCGAGTGAAAAATATTTAGAAAATAGGTATGAGTGCATTCAGGATCTATATTGACTCGAAATGCAATTACGAAGCCAACGGTGCAATTGGAATTCGATTTCGAGTTACTGAACTCAAAAACCACTTCTTGAGCCGTACCGGGTGAGATTCGGCTCTGACAGTGGTCCGAAACCGACTGTCTCCGAAAATCATGAAAATTTACCACCAAATTAGAAATAGAATTACAAGACTAAAACTAAACTAGAGTTTCGTCTAATTCTTTACCCAAAATTCCCAGAAATTCATTTTCGAAAATATAATTAATAACAATATTAATAACATCTTATAATTCAATATCGTAAAATTCGTGGTGTTACAATAAGTGATTCAATTATTTAAATAAACAATTATATTTCCAAACAATAGAAAAGCGTGTTGACAGACATGAGAGTGTCTATCAAGACGTTGGTGTTTATAAATTGTATAGTTATCGTAAGATATATGCGCGACGCCTAAATTTTCGTTCGAAACAATTTGACCATTTGATTTAATAATAAAAAGAGTAGTATTGACTTTATCAATGTCAATATACAAACTATTATAATTGGTTAAAATGTGTCCACATTAAACACCTAGGCTATATTTGTTTTGGAGAATGTATATAAATGTGCATTGATCTCAAATATTATATTTTTCCTATTTTTCCTAGTATGAATCTTTCTGGCTTTAACTTAATAAATTGTATATTTTTAAGAATAGATATATCTATATTATCTATACTATATACGAAGGCAAAATATGATGTAACTACTACTATAATGAAATTTTAACTTTCATGTTTTATCTTTAACATTTTTTTAATTTCTACAAAAAAATCATATATCATATGTAACCATCGCCAACATATTAACCACTCTTCTCACCTTGAACTTAACATCTATACTTCTATATCTATAATCTATAATCTCTACTATAAATAAAGGGAAAACACAAAATAACCACCCATTATGGTGTAATTTGTGTTTTCCTATTTTGCCCTCAATATCTTTTTATTTCTACCAAAAAATCATATAATATTATTTTCTTATTTTATCCTTATTATCTTCTTATTTTAAAAGTGTATTTAAAAAATTGAATATTAGACCAATTGAATAAATTCAACCATAAATTTAGCGCAAAAAATTATATTTGAATTTATAAAATACAAACTATATATTATAAACGATAGGAAAGCGGGTTGACAGGCACGACAGTGCATGTCAACACGCTAGTATATATAAAGCCAAAACTTGAAATAACTATCACCATGGTTCTATTTTCCTATTTTGTCCTTAATATTTTTTATTTATAAAATAAAACTATGTAATCCTAGATAACTATAATTAATACATCTAACTTTAAGTTGTATATTATAATAAAGACAAAATTATAACATAAAGTAGATCTAATAAAAAACATTCTAATTCTCTAAAATACAAAATACAAATTTAATACTTAATATCGTAATAAAAACAAAAAAAATATAAGAGAAATTACATCTAACAAAAAATACAATATAAAGTACACTTCCTACCACTCTAGTATATACTATACCAATACTAATATATTTTGAGAAAAAATATACACTAACAATGTATGAGTTTTGTATATTGTCACTAAATGGCTTATTATTCATATTTAATTAATATTGAATTTCCTAAAAAATATATGCAATGATTGGTGAATAATATAATGATTGTGTATAAATATTAAAAATGCATATATATTACACTTATATATGTTATTTATATATGATATGTACTACCAATGTAAAGATTTAAGATTTATATAGGCTACATCATCAATAATTTATTTAAATTATTTTTTTAAGAATAGATAATAATTAATGAATAATATAATAAGAGTATATTTTTTCTCAAAATAGAATCTGAAGTATAAATAATGGTAGTATTAATGATAGTAATATTGTTTTCCGTCCTTGATAGATTCGTTTTAAAATTTAAATGTCAACTGAATGATAGGAGACAACTAACATTGACAATATGAGATTATTATCTATACTATATATAAAGCCAAAACTTGAAATAACTACCACCGTGATTCTATTTTCATATTTTGTCCTTAATATTTTTTATTTATAAAATAAAACTATATAATCCTAGATAACTATAATTAATACATCTAACTTTAAGTTGTATATTATAATAAATACAAAATTATAACATGAAGTAGATCTAATAAAAATCATTCTAATTCTCTAAAATAAAAAATACAAATTTAATACTTAATATCGTAATAAAAACAAAAAAATTATAAGAGAAATTACATCTAACAAAAAATACAATATAAAGTACACTTCCTACCACGCTAGTATATACTATACCAATACTAATATATTTTGAGAAAAAATATATACACTAACAATATATGAGTTTAGTACATTGTCATTAAATGGCTTATCATTCATATTTAATTAATATTGAATTTCCAAAAAAATATATGCAATGATTGGTGAATAATATAATGATTGTGTATAAATATTAAAAATGCATATATATTACACTTATATATGTTATTTATATATGATATGTGTAACGCCCCGAAAAATACTACTCCAAAAACATTGCGGAAAAATGGGTAAAAAAAATTTTTTTTTTTAATAAAGAGGTTGTATAAAATTGTTTCCTTTTTAAAAACATTCCTTTTCTGGGACATCACTTTAAGTAACTCGACCTAATGTTAACAATATGAGATTGTTATCTATACTATATATAAAGCCAAAACTTGAAATAACTACCACCATGATACTATTTTCCTATTTTGTCCTTAATATTTTTTATTTATAAAATAAAACTATATAATCCTAGATAACTATAATTAATACATCTAACTTTAAGTTGTATATTATAATAAATACAAAATTACAACGTGAAGTAGATCTAATAAAAAACATTCTAATTCTCTAAAATACAAAATACAAATTTAATACTTAATATCGTAATAAAAACAAAAAAATTATAAGAGAAATTACATCTAACAAAAAATACAATATAAAGTACACTTCCTACCACGCTAGTATATACTATACCAATACTAATATATTTTGAGAAAAATATATACACTAACAATGTATGAGTTTTGTACATTGTCACTAAATGGTTTATTATTCATATTTAATTAATATTGAATTTCCAAAAAAATATATGCAATGATTGGTGAATAATATAATGATTGTGTATAAATATTAAAAATGCATATATATTACACTTATATATGTTATTTATATATGATATGTACTACCAATGTAAAGATTTAAGATTTATATAGGCTACATCATCAATAATTTATTTAAATTATTTTTTTAAGAATAGATAATAATTAATGAATAATATAATAAGAGTATATTTTTTCTCAAAATAGAATCTGAAGTATAAATAATGGTAGTATTAATGATAGTAATATTGTTTTCCGTCCTTGATAGATTCGTTTTAAAATTTAAATGTCAACTGAATGATAGGAGACAACTAACATTGACAATATGAGATTATTATCTATACTATATATAAAGCCAAAACTTGAAATAACTACCACCGTGATTCTATTTTCATATTTTGTCCTTAATATTTTTTATTTATAAAATAAAACTATATAATCCTAGATAACTATAATTAATACATCTAACTTTAAGTTGTATATTATAATAAATACAAAATTATAACATGAAGTAGATCTAATAAAAATCATTCTAATTCTCTAAAATAAAAAATACAAATTTAATACTTAATATCGTAATAAAAACAAAAAAATTATAAGAGAAATTACATCTAACAAAAAATACAATATAAAGTACACTTCCTACCACGCTAGTATATACTATACCAATACTAATATATTTTGAGAAAAACATCACATACATAAACATTGGAATACACCATACTTGTAACTCACATGTGGGAATTTACTTCCACAATGGTAATGTATGCATGATATGTCATGATCATCCACCTTATACCAATATCCATCCAACATCCTAATCGGAAATAATCGAGAGTACAGGTCTCGTACCAAGCCGTTTTGTACCACCCGAAATAAAGAAATCCTCGCAAGGAATAAAAAATAGATCGATCGGTTACCTCAGGAACAGTCCTACCCGAACCTAGGTCGTACAAACGCTTTCTGGGCATCCCTCT
>NC_032025.1:13628795-13629863 GCF_001865875.1 Lupinus angustifolius | reverse complement strand
ACATCACGGTGCTCTAAGTCGTCCCGTCATTTCCTCTCCACTACTTCATGGTCACAATGCAATGCAATGCATTCTTAATCAGAATCAAATGCAAATGTATTAATCAAACACATGATCGGCCCATCCTTAAGCCATCTCCCGACAAGGAATGCTTCTCGTGGGACCCGATAGTACGTCAACCGTACATGCTCAAGGTAACATCTCAATCACAACAACCCATCACCGAATAATCCTGGACGGTCACATGGTCAAGCCTCTTACGGTCGGTCGACCGTTGTTCAGTGATATCATGTATCCTTACTAGGGTACCCCCTAGTTCACGACCTCAAGTCGGATACTTGCCCAACAAGGCATAAACACAAACAATGCCTTCATACCTTTGTGGAGTCATGCTTCACATCTAAGCCATGATCTCATTACACAATCTTTATGTCACAACACACCCTACCCGGATTCATCACATTGTTCACAATATCATTTTGTTCCAATCATCCCACACCGTCCCTCACCCAAGCGGGGACTAGTCGCTCAAGCGACAATTCCTCTTCAAATCCTAAATCAACTAGAGCTTTCCTCGACCAGGGGAAGGTATTATCGCCCAAGCGAGAGAGTTCTAGAAACTCCTTAAGTTCTGGAATTTTTTTTTTCTTTTTCGCCCAATCGAGTTTTTGCTCGCCCTAGCGACGCCTTGTTCACCCAGGCGAAAATCCTGGATTTTTTTTTTGCCCAATCGGGTTTTTGCTCGCCCCGGCGACGCCTCGTTCGCCTAGACGAGATCCAGGGATTTTTTTTTTCGCCCAATCGGGTTTTTGCTCGCCCAGGCGGACTTTTGCTCGCCCAGGCAACAGAAACACATTTTTGACAACCGAAATACATTTAAACATGATTTTTCAATCACCTGCACCCAGAAAAGTTCCCAACAACATTCATATACAATATTCAACATATTTCATATACAATATTCAACATATTTCATATACAATATTCAACATATTTCATATACAATATTCAACATATTTCATATACAATATTCAACATATTTCATATACAATATTCAACATATTTCAT
>NC_032025.1:13626800-13628695 GCF_001865875.1 Lupinus angustifolius | reverse complement strand
TCAAGGTTCGAACACCGAAATCTTCGTAACTACCACAATAAAAATTCGTTAGTTTCCGATATTTCTAAAATCGTTACTAAAATACTTAAAATCATTCCTCTTTTTCCCATCGTGATCATACCTCCATTTTAAACATACGGTTTTTTAGCAAAACTACATATTTCCGATTTAAGACATTCTTTGATAATCTTACCACTTTAAAGTAAGTTATTCAAAGTATCATTTAAGAGTTTCATGAGACCTTCACGTACTCATAAACATCAACATCCTTTTTAACAAAGATTTCTATTTTTTCAACTTGTTCCAAGCCATGGTTTAAGGCTAAAAACAAATATAAATACTTACATTCTCATTTATCCAAAACATTTCATAAAGGTTCCTTTGATTTTATCATCATCCCCTTTGGCTAAAAAAATAAAATATATGTAGTAATATATTATAACAACTCCATGAACACAAGTTGTTCATGGTTTCAACAAAATATTTTCTTAAGTTCAAGAACGTCATCATTTTCGGTTTTTGAGGAGAAAATGAGTTAGAAAGTGTTTTAGAAAATTTCAACGGTTGAATATGTTCTTGACATACTCATGAATGACATACTTAAATCTCATCAACATCCATTGGTTGAATGTTGAGAGATCAAGGATTGAAGATGGAAGAAGACATGAGAAAAATGAGAGAAAAATGGAGAGAGGATTTACTTCTACTTTGAAAATGCAAGAGTGAGTGAGTGAAGTGTGAAGTGTGAGGGTTTAAGGAAAGAAGGAAATCAGATTTTCCCTAGGCAATAATGACAAATCTCCTAGGGTGGCCAATGATGAGCTCATGAGATATGGTGAAAGTGATGGGAGGTTTGCTTTATGGAAGTCAACTCTCACATCACAATGCAAAATGATCACCTTGTGGACATGTGCGATAAACATGCCCGAGTATTATCGGCCAATACTCGATCGGGTATTATAAATCGCTGGATCCTAATATCCGATTAGATTTTCGGATTTCGGCATTCCGAGTGAAAAATATTTAGAAAGCGGGTATGAGTGTATTCAGGGTCTATATTGACTCAAAATTAAATTACGAATCCAACGGCGCGATCGGAATTCGATTCCGAGTTACGGAACTCAAAAAGACACGTTTTGAGCCGTACCGGGCGGATCTCGGCCCCGACAGTGTTCCAGAACTGACTGTCTCCAAAAATTACCAAATTTTACCATAAAATCGGAAATAAAATTTTAAGAATAAAACTCAACTAGAGTTTCGTCTAATTCTTTACTGAAAATTCCCAGAAATTCATTTTCGAATATATCATTAATGAAAATATTAGTAAAATCTTCTAATTCACACTCGTAAAATTCGCGGTGTTACAATATGTACTACCAATGTAAAGGTTTAAGATTTATATAGGCTACATCATCAATAATTTATTTAAATTATTTTTTTAAGAATAAATAATAATTAATGAATAATATAATAAGAGTATATTTTTTCTCAAAATAGAATCTGAAGTATAAATAATGGTAGTATTAATGATAGTAATATTGTTTTCCGTCCTTGATAGATTCGTTTTAAAATTTAAATGTCAACTGAATGATAGGAGACAGCTAACGTTGACAATATGAGATTGTTATCTATACTACATATAAAGCCAAAAATTGAAATAACTATCACCGTGATTCTATTTTCATATTTTGTCCTTAATATTTTTTATTTATAAAATAAAACTATATAATCCTAGATAACTATAATTAATACATCTAACTTTAAGTTGTATATTATAATAAATACAAAATTATAACATGAAGTAGATCTAATAAAAATCATTCTAATTCTCTAAAATAAAAAATACAAATTTAATACTTAATATCGTAATAAAAACAAAAAAATTATAAGAGAAA
>NC_032025.1:13621406-13626700 GCF_001865875.1 Lupinus angustifolius | reverse complement strand
AATATAAAGTACACTTCCTACCACGCTAGTATATACTATACCAATACTAATATATTTTGAGAAAAAATATATACATTAACAAAGTATGAGTTTTGTACATTGTTATTAAATGACTTATCATTTATATTTAATTAGTATTGAATTTCCAAAAAAAATATATGCAATGATTGGTGAATAATATAATGATTATGTATAAATATTAAAAATATATATATATTACACTTATATATGTTATTTATATATGATATGTACTACCAATGTAAAGATTTAAGATTTATATAGGCTACATCATCAATAATTTATTTAAATTATTTTTTTAAGAATAGATAATAATTAATGAATAATATAATAATAGTATATTTTTTCTCAAAATAGAATCTGAAGTATAAATAATGGTAATATTAATTATAGTAATATTGTTTTCTGTCGTTGATAGATTAGTTTTAAAATTTAAATGTTAACCGAACGATAGGAGACGGCTAATGATATGATTTATTTATAGTTGACCATCTACTCTATAACAATGCTTCGATTTTTCAAATTTATTTATCATTGAAATCTCACTTTTCTGAGTTCTATACTCTTGTATTATTAGTTCTTCGTGAGATATGAATGCTTTAGCAGCCACCAATCGCAATTTTCAACGTGCTGCTCGAATTCTCGGCTTGGATTCCAAGCTTCAGACAAGTCTTCTCATTCCATTCAGAGAAATCAAAGTAATCATCTTTCAATTCTTACTTTTTTTTGTTTCAATCCTTTTTTTATTCTTATCCTTTTTTTGCACTCTTTGTGCATGGTTTTTTCTTTGACGACAAAGTATTCGTTTTCCCTTCAGAGAATTCAAAGTACTAATCTTTTCAGTCATCCTTCTTTTGGGTTTCAATCACTTTTCTCTTTCTCTTCTCTGCTTTTTCAGTGTGTTGGTTTCAATTTTTTTATTTGGTATATATATATAGTTTTCTCTCTCTTGCTATATCTTACCAATAAAAAAAGTGTTATTTTGCTTATGTGGTTTGTTAAAAAGTTGTTTTTTCGTGTTTTTTAATGCGCAGGTTGAATGTACTATTCCAAAAGATGATGGAAGTTTGGTTTCGTACGTGGGTTTTAGGGTCCAACACGACAATGCTCGTGGTCCTATGAAAGGAGGAATTCGTTATCACCCTGAGGTTTCTTTCATCTATGTTTGTTCTTAATTGTTTTGTGTTGTTTTCAAATCAAAATATATATATATATATATATATATATATATATGGAATTTGGGTTTAGTTTCATTTGCCTTTTTTTTTCTTTGAGAGAAGGACTTGGTTGTCCTTGTTTTTGGGATTTTTTTGCTTGAACTTGTGATAGTATAGTGAAGCTTTCATATGTGCAATTTAATATGCCATTTTTTTCAAATTTAAAAAGTTAGTTTTTACCCCCAATTCATAAAATAGAGAATAGAGGACTGTTCTAAAACCATTAATTGAATAGTTTTTGGAGAGAGAAATTCAAAACTGTATTTTGGGTCTGTGTGATAATGCTTTGCAATCTGTGTTATGGATGAGTACATAATAAACTTGGAGAAGCCAAATTGGAAAAGTATAAGGAATATTAATCTAGCAAAAAGTATTCAAATTTTGTTTTTTAAGTGGGATCATAAAAAATTTGTAAAAATTTCTCAATTTCAGGAAGGAAGAGGAAGGTTAGGGTTTGGATAATGGTGCATACTTGTTTGTATGTGTTGTTTGATTACATGTGTTAATTTAAGATTCTTGTACTTGTATGCTTCTTCAGTTATGGTGATGAAATTCTGAAAATGACTTAAACTTTTACCTTGTTTTGGTCCTCTGCATCCAAAATAGTATACATTCTGCATTTTTTCTATTCATTAGTTACTTCCTTGAATATGTGAATGAAGTGTTGCTATGTTTGATGTATAATCTACACATTACTTAAAAAAAGAGATGTTAATCAATTAGTTCTTCTAACAATCATTATGTTGTAACATGTGATGTTTTTTAGGTACTACCATTATGAATGTTTTTGTAAATTTGTCATCTTGTTTTGTAATATCAAACTGTGACATTCTCTGGTGCCAGGTTGATCCTGATGAAGTTAATGCATTAGCTCAGCTGATGACATGGAAGACAGCGGTTGCGAACATTCCCTATGGAGGAGCAAAGGGTGGGATTGGCTGCAACCCAGGGGACTTGAGCATCACCGAGTTAGAACGTCTAACTCGAGTTTTCACACAAAAGATTCATGACCTCATTGGCGTTCAGAGGGATGTTCCTGCCCCTGATATGGGAACTAATTCACAGGTACTGATTTCACAATGAGGAATTTGTTTACTACGAAGTGCTTTCATATGAAAATTTCCGAATTTCAAATGGAACATCGAGGTTGCTTTTCAACTACACATAGTTGATAGTGGATGAATGAGAATTTCTCATTGTAACGCTGCAATCAATTTGTAATTCATCCATTTCGTAGTGCTTAGCTTTTTGCTTTCATGATGTTGGATTTAATTTCCTGCCATTCTCTTAGATGTTAACATCTTCAGATTTCATATATATTTTCTCATTGTTCCACAGACCATGGCATGGATTCTTGATGAGTACTCAAAGTTTCATGGACATTCACCAGGAGTAGTGACTGGCAAGCCAATTGTATGTATCAAATACACACTCTCAAAATCATAGACAATTGCCTATTGTTGTGAACATCAATAATCCATTTTGAGGATAAAAATAGGAAATTAAACAAAGAGGCTTGAAAGGTACAATTGAATAAATTGTGCATTCAGAATATGAAACTGAAGGGCTTCCTTCATATATAGGATATCACTAGTTGATATCTAATCTTACATATACATGTGCTTATTCTATGCTGTAAACCAACTATTTGTATATTGGATTCAATATCAGATGGAAGAGTGAAATCACCTTTTGTTTTGAAACCTCCAACAAAAGAAAGAGTTGTCTTATAGTGATTAAGTTAGATACACCTAGTTCGACCCACTTCACCCATAATCTAATTTATACCTTGCTGTTTATTATATTTGGCTATGAATGTTTTGGCCTGTAGGATCTTGGAGGCTCATTGGGAAGAGAGGCTGCTACAGGTCTTGGAATGATTTTTGCAATAGAGGCTTTATTTGCTGAATATGGGAAGTCAATTGCTGATCACACATTTGTTATCCAGGTATTTCTTCATCCATGGTTACCAAATTATGATACTTCATGACACATGTACTTGGTCATCACATTTTACCCTATAATTATGAGACTTTCCTTACATTATCATTAATTGGTAAATGATATGTGGTATGTGAGAGTAGATACGTGATTGGTAAGGTCACTGAAAGAAATTTGTAATTATGTTTATCACGATTGCTAGTCGATAAGTATATAATTTTTTTCCCGATAAGTGACAAGTATGTAGATACTAATTCCAATTTCGACATTCATTTGGTTTTTTATGAAATTATGCAGGGCTTTGGAAACGTTGGTATTTGGGCTGCTAAGTCTATTTATGACAGAGGGGGTAAGGTGATTGCTGTGAGTGACATCACTGGAGCTATTAAAAACCCAAATGGAATCGATATCTCTACCCTTCTAAAACACAAGGATAACAATGGAACCTTGAAGGATTTCTCAGGAGGAGAGGCCATGGATCCAAATGAATTGCTTGTTCATGAGTGTGATGTTCTTATCCCATGTGCCCTGGGTGGAGTTCTAAACAAGTATGCTTGACAATGTCACCCTAAGCTAAAATTGTTTTAGTTTTATTGATCTTGCACACTGATTAAAATAGCATCCCCATTGTTTTATATACTCTTCCTATTTACTTGACATTTTGGTTCCTTATTCTTGAAGGGAAAACGCGGCTGACGTGAAAGCAAAGTTTATAGTCGAAGGTGCAAATCACCCTACTGACCCCGAAGCTGACGAGGTATGGTTACTGAGTTACTGCTTTGCTACTTCTCGTGAGCTATATATGCTAAACTTTGATCATGGAACTGGTTTTATTTTACAGATTTTGTCCAACAAAGGAGTCATCATATTACCTGACATTTACGCCAATTCGGGTGGAGTGACAGTGAGCTACTTTGAGTGGGTTCAGGTAATGGGATGAAGTGATGAACAAAACACTCCAAGCCTAAGTTGAAAACCAAGCTTAAGATACTTCTTAATTATTTTAAATCTTCCTCTGATATTTTAATAGAGTGTGAACTTAGCGCAACAATAAGATTGTTGCTTAGTGACCATGAGGCCACAAGTTCAATTCCTAGAAACGGTCTACCCGTTTGTGAGGGTAAGACTGCGTATGTGGGAACTTCGTGCACTGGGCTGCCCTATTTTTCTTTTCCTTCCTCTGATAATTTATGCACTATGCTGCCTGCAGAATATTCAAGGTTTTATGTGGGAGGAAGAAAAGGTGAACCATGAGCTGAAGAAGTACATGACTAATGCTTTCCAAGACATTAAGAAAATGTGTAAAACTCACAATTGTGACTTGAGAATGGGAGCCTTCACTTTAGGACTCAACCGTGTTGCCCATGCTACACTTTTGAGGGGTTGGGAAGCTTAAGGAATGACTCATCTTTGATGATGCATTTTAGCTTAGCTCTTAAACAGTAGGGTTTTGCTACTTATGTTTTTTGCTCTTACTTTTTAACCTTAGGCATTTGTTTTCTTTGTTATCTTAGTGTTAGTCTAGGACTAGTAATAGTGATATTTGCCAATAAACATTATTGATTATTGGTGCCCCATGAATGAGATGAAGTTAAAGATAGATTTGTTTCTTACTCTCACTTTGTGTGCTTGGTTTGGCGTTTTAGTATTTTACTTAAAACTATGCAAATAACACTGCACTTTCAAAATCAATATATTTGAAACTTATTTTTAACCAAAATCAATATATACAATTAAGTACAACTTAAATTAATATAGCAACCAGTCATCTAAAAACATACTTGTAATTCTTATTCATGTAACATTATCAAGATCAATAGAGAGCACTACTATAGTAAGAGATAAAACTATAAACAGAAATTCCACTACTCTTTTTCGGAAGTGATGTAAACCTTCCTAGGGTAGCCTTTGATCCCAAGGGCAAGAGAAGTCATGATGGTCTTACAACTAGGGCCAAAGTCAAGGTAGAGGTCCTTAAAATCTCAAAGGACACAATTGACCCAGGAGAAGGTATGTGAAGAGGACATTTATGTCCTTAGGTCACTTTCTACTTAGGTTTATTTTATTTTCATTGATTCAAATAAATGAGATTGCATTCTCATATAGTCTTAGGTTTAT
>NC_032025.1:13614285-13621306 GCF_001865875.1 Lupinus angustifolius | reverse complement strand
TGAGTAGTTTACTTAGGTTCAAGGGTAAGCTTGTCACGTGGCATTTGAAGCTAGAATCATAAAAATTCAAATGGCATAATCAAATCTTCTCCAACCAATATTGAGGATTCGGTTAGTATGAAAATAGGAGAAGATAGATTATTTATGGCCTTAGGGATGACATAGCTATAATCAATGAAATTAGATTGTAAAGTTGTTATTCAACTTGCTTGAAGATAAATTCGGTTGCTTGAAGATAAATTCGGTTGCTTGAAGATAAATTCGGTTGCTTGAAGATAGATATAATTTGGCAAAGGACTTGGTTCACTATCTTATCTTCTCCATATTGTGGGGATTTTGAAATCAAAAGAGACTTGTGAATCTTCAAATAGATCGAGACTTGGTCAAAGCATAAACAACTCAGCCAACAAATATCTCAACAAAATTACATTATTTAAGATCTTATCTACTTAATTTAATTAGGAATTACATTATTATTTTATATTTATTTTTAGCCTAAGTTTTAATTAGGATGTTCTATTATGGAAGTTAATTAGGACTTAGTCTTTTATTTCAGTCCAAGACACTCAGATTGTCTATTTATGTAATTGAATTGTCATTAATAAAATTAAGTTGAATTTGAGTTAAACATTTGTGTTTTTGTTTAGTTGAGACTTCTCCTAAACCTAGGTTGGTCGTGGCCACTATTGTTGTTCAAGCATCCTTGCTTGTGGCGAACTCCATAGCTTATCAAGCAGCTTTGCTTGTGGCACTTCTCACCTTCCATTCTTTTCCACCTTCAACCTTAACCTACAACTCATACAACCTGCCTCACGCACAAAACAAACCCTAATATTACCCTAATTTCACAAAACCGAATTTGGACTCCAAAAGTCCTAAACTATCAAGCTAAACGATCCTTAAAACAAAGGCATCCCCTAGAAGTTGTCATCAAAGTACCTGAGTTCTCACCCTGCCAAGTTGCTTGCCATTGCTTGTCATAGAATGTAGTCTCATCAAATAACTTCTTAAGAGTGCCAATGTCCTCATTCTTCCGGATCAGAAGCAACCCCGCCACTGCTATGAGCAGAAGAGTTTTGCAAAAGAAGTTGTCCATTTGATCAACTAGACCTACTCCCGTCAAGCTATCGACAAAATACAAAGAATCCAACCATTGCAGCGCGACCTGCATGATACTCGAGAAGAAGAAAAGTCAGTGGTGAAGATTTTTCTTTTCTCTTATTGACATAAAACCCTTCATTCCATAATTTCATTTTAGATTACAAAGCAGAACTAACCATTAGGTAGTTCAGCCTCACAGAGATGGAACCTTTTAATCCACGCCTGCCAAGGTACAATGGAGGTGTTAAAAACTACAGGGTTGTCATTGCTGGAAATAATTACCGAAGTAAATCCTCGATGAAATAATGTTCAAAAGTATTTACAGAGAAAATACTAATAATGACATATAATCCTTACACCAACTATTAATCTGTTTCCCCCATCTCAAATAAAAGGAAAATTGAAACAGATGATAACAAGCACTTTCAAATAGAATATGATAATAACGACACTGCTAATAGGAACAGTGGTACAGAGGATATATTTCAGTTGCTATATCAAGAAATGAAAATGAAATCAAACAAAAACTACATTGAGTTCAAAATGTAAATAATCCAAATCGGAAAGGCGCTACCTATATCAGTAACATTGTATCATTGAGCACCCTTTGATTAAGAAAAGAGGTTGCTTAAAATCATTTCTCTTGAGAAGGGAGAGTGGTAATCATAGGCAGCATCACTCTCATGCTTTAGCATTAAACCAAATTCTATGCCTGATTAAAAATTAAACCGCCCAGGTAAGGTGCAGCGGAAGTTATCCGGCAGTGTTGAGATAAACAAATTGGCTAGCAGGGGAGGGTTGGGTGACATATTTAAGAGTGGAGGAAGATAAGGAATCCGCCATAGATGGAGCTGGATTGTGGCTGTGAATCTAACGGACTCTTGATAGCATAAGTGTTATGTACGACCGAGTAGCAGCTAAAATGCTTGCACAAGTGTTTTGTTGGCTATATATGTTACAAATTATAAATTTCTAATTAAGGTCAGCATCATATATTTGATACAATGATATCAACTATTTATTTTCTGTTACATTATAAGTGATCTAATTAATGACACCCTTAGATTTCTAAAAGTTACAACGGATATGGGGCTTAATGGTGGATACTCATCAGGTTAACACATCGAGGATAATGGGAAACCTATAAGTTAACACATCAGAAGGTTATGGTCCCCAATACACCAAATCAAATTTAGTTTTCTCCTCTTCCCATTAGAGTGAAAACGCAAGTTCCAAGAGGAATCAAGGATTTGGTTGAGGAAACCATCGTACCACAAAAACCTCTTTCAGAAACGTGGATCAAAGGAGCACATCCAGGAACATGGATTCAGGTATAACATTGCACCCTTTGATTCAAATATGTGTGTGAGAATCATTAAATTCAAGATTATAGGATTGGTATTTCACCAATCATAAGAAATTTCTAACAATATATTGATATATATACACAAGTGTGTTTATCTTGGAAGATAAGGATAACAAGAGCTTCTATGCTTTTGCCTGCACTTTATCTTACATACCCTTTGACCTTGCCCCTCACAAACTAATAAAAGATAAAAAGTTGGGTTACAAATAGAAGCAACTTCCATCAACCTCAACTTGCGACTAAATTGAAAATTTGTTGCTCCCTAATATGAGTTTTAGTTTGTGATCCTATTTCCGAACTACACAGCATTACTTCCTCTCCTAACCCTACCCTGCTTACATAACCATAAGGGGGAGGGGCAAATTTTGCATGTTAAGAGAAAGATGAGTGTTAAGATTAGGAATTCCAAACCAGAGTGGAGATTTTCATTATATGGGCAAGTAAAGAACCACATATGTTAATTTGACATTACATCTTGGCCGAAAACCTTAAAAACACTATCTATAAGTTTTTCCCACTTATATAGTCTTCAACTTGTTCATTCCTTTCCAATGTGAAACTTTTCTGTCCATGTCTCACTCTTAAACTTGAAGTTTCCAACAAAAAGATCTAAATTAACAAAATGGGGAATAAACAGAAATGGGGTAACTGGGCAGAAGGGGAAATGAACTTGAATACTGAAATTTTACCATTAATTGAAGAGTAAATTACATTAACACCCCCTGAGTTTTAGTGAAATTACACAAATTATCCTTCACTTTTCTACAACTTACCCCAACCTCCCCTATTTTTTAACTTTCATTACATTGATAAGTGTAATCTTTTAAACTAAAAATGTGATAAATGCAATTAAGTTAAACAAAACATGATATATTGTGGACACACGTCCAAATAATATATGAGTCAATATTTCTTTATTATTTTTGGTTTGTTACACTATATTATAACAACAATTTAAACAATATTTCTTTAGAATTGTTCATTCATTTTGTAACAAAAAATAATAAAGATACATTGATTTGTATATTATTTAGACTTGTCTACCCAATATATCATGTTTTGTTTAACTTAATTGCATTTATCACATTTTTTGTTTAAAAGATTACACTTATTTGTGTAGGTGTAGAAAAGTGATGGGTGGTTTGTGCAATTTCACTAAAACTAAGGGGGTGTCAGTGTAATTTACTCTGGATTAAAACGTGTATTTTGAATAAAAACAAAATCTGATTTCAATCAAGACAATTGTTGGAATATCAAATCACTCCTTAGTCCATCAAATACACAACTTCAACATTACTTCCTAACAAAAGTTTGTCCCTTTTCATTTCTTAAGCATTGTCGTTAGCAAAATCTATTGAAATCTTACCCTACTTCAAACTTATAAATTGGATAAAAATATATCAACAGTCTTAGTTACATTAAACCATCTACATTATAAGGAGTCACACGGTGGTCCGAAGATTAAGATGAAGGGTTTAAGGAATGAACTGAAGAAGGAAATGAGTTTTTACCCTTAGCAAATTAAAAAAAACGGGAATTATAAGGTGATATGATAGTTAGGGTAAAGGGTTGGAGTTAAAAAGATTGATAGTTCGAGTCTCACCCACAATAAATATTAATATATTAACACTTGTACATTAAAAAAACCATGTACATTGTAGTACAACTTAGCAGGAGTATTCCTAAATCCAAAATCTGATATCTGTTGGAATTTCTGACAATTTATGGGTCACAAATATAATTCTATAATTGTGTTATGGCCATTATGTAATTAGCCAAAATATAAAATGATCTTAAGTAATTAATTTGGTGGCTAAGGGCATATGTGTCATGAAATAATAATAAGTGTAGATACCTTCAGGCAATTTCTGATTTGATGAAGGGACTGAATCAAAATTATTGCAACTAAAGTAGTAACCACTACGGGGTTACTTTTATGGGTTATGGTCCCCATTTGTAGAGCAACAGGTTTTCAAGTGTAAAGGTGGAGGAGAATAAGGTAGGATGAGAATAGTGTTATCCAGGATAGGATAACACTATCCACTCATCCATAAGGGCTTATAAGGCATAAGGATAAGCCTCCTCCAACTAACCTCAAAGCAACACTTTTCAGAAACTAAGGTATTCTCTCATTCCCCTCTAGAGAGAACTAAAGGAAAACCATCCGGCGCTCTATCATCTGGAAGATCATCGCACCCTCATACCTTCGAGATCCCGGAAATGGCTCAACAAGGTATGTTCTTCTTCTTCACCATGAACTCATTTGGGGTTTCTTCGGTCTGGACCATGGATGTTCCATTCGGGTGTATGTATGGGAATACACATTAGGTTGTGAGAACAAAGCCATGGTCATAAGGACTTCCGCATTCACTCTATGGATTTCGGATGGAGAAGGAATTTCTCCAACAAATATGACACTGTACTCACAAATATGAGTCAAATCCAAAAGAGAAAAAGAAGAACTTTTGAAACATTTCTTAATTTTGAGTTACAATAACAGAGGCAAATCGCCTGAAATGGGGCTCAAGCGAGATTTGGCTCGCCCGAGCGAGAGTGGCTCGCTCAAGCGAGAGGATAACAGAGGCAAATCGCCTGTTTTATACGTGTGACTGATGAATCAATCCAAAGAGGGATTCGTCAGTTGACATGTCTTATTATGAATGTTTGATCATTACAACAAGAGTATCACTTGCAGTTGATATCACTGTCCAAAGACTTGATATTGATGGTGCACTAGGTATCTTGATTTGGACATACCATTGTTTTGAGCACAATGATAATTTTGGGTTGTGAGCATATTTTAATATTTTGTCTTTTGTTTCAATCAGCTACATCAATTGCTTCTATATCTGCAAATTTGAATTCGGTTCCGGTTCTTAATGGTGAAAATTTTAAGGATTGGAAAGAGAACATGGAAATTGTTCTTGGCTGCATGGATCTGGACTATGCATTAAGGGTAGAGCAACCCCCTTCTCCTTTGGAATCTGGTGCCTCTGAAGAGAGGAAGGATTATGAGAAGTGGGATCGCTCTAATCGCATGAGTCTGATGATCATTAAGCGTGGCATTCCAGAAGTCTTTAGGGGTACTATCTCGGATGAGATAAATAGTGCCAAAGATTTCCTTGCTGAGATTGAAAAGCGCTTTGCAAAGAGCGATAAGGCGGAAACAAGTACTCTGTTACAGAACTTGATTTCCATGAGGTATCAAGGCAAGGGAAACATAAGGGAATACATTATGGGAATGTCCAACATCGTTTCAAAACTTAAGGCCCTTAAGCTTGACATGTCGGAAGACTTGCTCATTCATTTGGTCTTACTGTCCCTTCCTGCACAATTCAGTCAGTTTAAGATTTCTTATAACTGTCAAAGGGAGAAATGGACTCTTAATGAGCTCATTTCATTTTGTGTGCAAGAAGAGGAAAGATTGAAGCGAGAGAGGACTGAAGCGAGAGAGGATTGGAGAGAAATTTGGACAACAATTTCATAGCTTTTGGTATTTCATTCCAAATGATTGGATCAATTACAAGTCATCTAATGTAGGAGAAATCGTTAATCAGTAGTTTTTTAACTGACTTTTCTGCTACTCTTTGTTTTTGTCAAGTTTGTTGCCCTATTGTTTGCTTACTATTAAACATGATTTGTGTTTTATTTTGATGCACTTTTATACTCATATTTTAATTATAGTGGAATGGAGTTTGATTGACTGACTTGTTCTCATGATTGTTACTTGTCATATGTAAAAGTTTTTTCAAGTTAAAATATTGGTCCCTTGTATGATTTTAATTATTACAATTATTTATTATTGCTAGATTATTGCAAGTTTGGGAAATTATTGTTTTTAATTTCCCATCAATTGCTATCTCAATTACACAATATGATTGAAGAAGAACTCAAATGAATTCATGAGAAGTTGATTTTATTTGTGTTAGTTTCCCAAACTCGATTCTTTAAAGTTTAAACCAGTATACTAGAGAGTAGAGAAGCCTCATTTTGCTGCCTTCTATTAACAATATAATAAAAAAAACTCATTCATGCCACATGTCACTTTCTCATTCCCTCATGTTACATGTCACTTTCTCCTTACATTTTTTCCTTCATGTCACCTCCTCCTCACATATTTTTCTTCTTACTTTTTATATATTATATATTTTATATGCTAATAATAATTTAATATTAATTAGTGATTGGTTCATGTCGCTACCCCACTAAAATTGAGTGTTTACAACATCTATGTTTTGTTATGTTAAAAAGTAATAGTCATTGAACATTAGATGAAATTGAAATCATTTTTCACATTCAAATTATTTCTTTACATTAATCTATCTATATAATTTAATGTTAACATTAATCTAAGAATAATTATACTTTTTCACCTCATCAAAGTTTTTTGACATTTTTCGCACTGAATTTTAATATTACAATTCAGATTCTTTGAATTATAATTTTTATCTATTAACAACATAATAGAAAAATTCCCTTATGGCACATGTCAATTTCTCCTTACATTTTTTCCTTCATGTCACATGTCACCTCCTCCTCACATCTTTTCCTTCC
>NC_032025.1:13609498-13614185 GCF_001865875.1 Lupinus angustifolius | reverse complement strand
CATATACACTCAAAAATCAATGTTAATATTGCACCTATATGAATGAGAAATATAATGTTTCAATACATGATTTATTGATATTATAAAATATATGTATATTATATTTGCATTATGCATAAACAAAGAAGCGACTCGTGCAAGTGCACGGGAGTTATTACATATAAGTATACTCAAACTAATCAAATCATGAAGAATATAAACATTCACATATTATTGACCAATTATATTAGAAGTATGTATCATCTCAATTAATGGAGAGACATGTTCTTGAAAAATCAAATAAAATTTAATAATATATCTATTCTTTCAAGTATAATAAAATAATATTTTTGTCATTAAAAATATAAGAAAATTGAAATACTTATCTATCCATTAATTGAGAGATATCTATTCTTACATTAGTCATATAATTAAGTTGTGATTATGTTATGATAATGATTATGGTCACAACTCACTCATGCAATGTGAGTTGCTTCCACTATTAAAACCTCATTTAAAAACTTGTTTTTTAGTTATTATTTTACCTATATAGTTTTTCTCAAAGTGATTCTTGTAAATTAAATTTCTAATTTCTCTATCATTTCAGCTAATGAATTACATACTAGAATCTACTATCTATATATTAACTAGTAGGAGACCCGTGCATTCGCACGGGTGACCGATAATTTATTTTGCATAAATTTAATTAAAGAATGATAACTTAATTTGATAATAAAAATATTATAGAGGGTTACCTCATAAAAAATAATTTCTATATATTTTATTATTAATGTAAAGTTTTCAATGAATAAGATGATGTTGAACATGTTATGTTAAATAAATAAATAACTGTTTTGAAAAAAAGTTTGGTCCACATGTAAAATAAATTTTATAATATATGCTACATATTTTGGAAAACATGTATATAAATCATATTTATTGTTATCTTTCGTTGTTGATCATATTTATCATATATCAATATTTTAATTTTTTTTTTGTTTTTAACTCTTGAAAACTACGTACAAATGTACAATTGATTATAATTGGATATTAGTCTAGGTAAATATAACTTCGCTCTTTCTAATGTTTCACATTGAGATTTATTGATTGTCATAGTATAAAAAACCATTATAGGGAATTGTCTTTGATAAACTTAAAAGACTATGAAGATTGGGATGAAGACATTGACATCCAGAAAATATATATGATATTTTTAATATTTTTTAGACATGATCTTTGTTTTAAGTACACAATTTGTCATTTTAGTGGCAACCAATCTTGTATCCTTACATAATTCTTTATACTGGTCTAAGTTCCTCAATAGCATAATTGAAGCTCCAACTTTGAAGTTGATCTTATGATGGGGAAGACCAAAGGTTGTAAGTGAGTTTAAAAATTTAGGAGTTAGTATGTTGAATACTTTGTCTTTTATTAACATCACATATGTCAACTGAATCTGAACTCATGTATTTCTTTTCATCACCTATAGTCATACATTAAAATAGTTATTAGTATAAGTTTAATAAATCTATTATGTCAAACATAATAAAAATTTAAAGACAACTAAAAAATTTACCTGAAAATTTACTTAGAACATATTCATTGATTTGATCAACAATCTCAATCATTGATGAAGTAATGCTCTAGATTGGAGAAATTTTTCATCCTTGAAGTGATGTTATATACTTGATAACAATTGCACGAGTCCGTCTTCCCTTTATGTAAGTCAAAATAATAGAATAAAAAATATAAAATAATTCACAATCAACAATTTAAAGTAATAAAATCAAATGAGATAAACAACATTGTTTAAATATTAAATTTAATTTTTAATATTTATTGACTTGTCTACACTAAAAATTCAAGATATAAAAATGAAAGTTTAAAGAATCACCAAGTTGTGAGGTATATTAAATATTTAGGCCGACAATAAAATTACATGAAAAGTATCACCCTATTTTATCTCAATCCACTTTTCCTTATAACATAGGATTATAGATAGTATTTTACATAGACACTAATGGGCTTAGCCTTTTCCATAACATAAGATACTTATTACTATTGAGTCTTTACTACTACAATGGATTAATAAACCACAATACCTGCATAACAAAAGTTAGGATATATTTTATTAAACATAGTACAAAATTAGCCTTTGTCATAGTTAATAATGATTAGCATTTTCAATAGCATGAGTTTTTACAATGCATATTGTAATACATGATTTTTTCTCCATAATAAACTACATAAGCATGAAAAATATCAAAATTCACTATCACAAAACATTAAAAAAATGCATAATCTTATAATGGTAGAACCCTTCAATCTAACGTAGTTTTTTTTAATGAAATTTAACGTCAATTTTAATGTCTCACAGTTAAAATTTATTATTCCAACACTCTCTAAATTATCAAGTACACATTCCTTTACTTTATTAATCATTGTTACATTCTTTGTATTTTATTTCACCATTTTGTCCAAAGTCAATAACAAATTTTTTTAAATATAAAAGTCGTTCAAGTCCTACCTCTCCTAATATATTGAGAGCTACCTCCCAACTTTATTAATATTACCTTATTAATTAATCACTTGAATCTGACATGGATATTAAACTAAACAACAACATCAATAAAAAATTAAAATAACATAAGCCTACTCACAAATAAAAAAGTAATTTTTTTAGAAATTAGATTACACTTTATGTACCACAAAATAATATTTTCCAATTGAAAGAAAATAATATAACTTATATGCTACATATAATGAATAATGCTAGATTAGACAGGAAAATGCTTCCCGTGTAATGAATTATGCTAGATTAGGCTAAGTAACTAAATAGGTTATGCAATAGACC
Source organism: Lupinus angustifolius (assembly GCF_001865875.1). NCBI lineage: Eukaryota > Viridiplantae > Streptophyta > Magnoliopsida > Fabales > Fabaceae > Lupinus > Lupinus angustifolius. Next base: position 13,611,352 of record NC_032025.1, on the reverse strand, counting down.
AAAGATGGAACACACTTAAATTTGGTTGTAGAGTACTTATGCTAAGTATAGAGTTTATATAATTTAAAATTAAATAGGTTGTAGAATACTTTAAAATCAATTCAAACCTAAAGTTTATCTAAACTGGCATAAGTATTATTTTGTCTCTTATTATTATAGAACACAATCCACTATGTTATTTGTTATAATTTAAAACTCAAATACAATAACTCAAAATCAATACACACGTGCATAGACTCTCATGTTTTGTGGGAAATTAAAAGGCCTATTTAAAATAAATAAAAACACAGACGACAAAAAATGATATACTCATATATAATGAATATTCAAAGACTCACATATCATAGTCTCATAAAAAATATAGGCATGATTTACTTAAGTAATGATCATTTTTTTAAGAAAGAAAAGACAAATGAATTTCAAGATGAATAAAAAAGAGAGAGACGAGTTTGAATGCTTACCAGGAAAAGAAAATAAAAAAGTCACTATTAAAAAGATGCATTAATGTACGCATGTAAACATACAATGTTTAGGATTTCAAGATTCAAACCACTCTTTTACTTTAAAGGCCTAAGTAAAATATTATATACTTTTCACTAATATGATATAGACAATTTTATTTTATAATTTTTGTAACTAAATAAGACATGTTATTACAAATATACACTTTTGAATGAAATCCAAGTTTCAATCAAATTGGATTTTGGTAATGGTAATAGTCACAACCCCTTCAATTCTTATTAAAAAAAAGATAGTAGATTTAGTTATTTTCCCAATGTTATGATGAAGGTATGTTGACCTGCAAGAAAACCAAAAAATAAGTATATGTTATTTAGATATATGGTGAAATGAATATTATCTAAATAAAGTAATGTATAAAGAAAAGATATGCAAGATATGGAAGGTTGAGTGTGTAAGAAGGTGATGCTGGAACAAAAATAGTGAACATTCATATAAAAAAATCAGAAAGGATTTGGTGGCACAATTGCTGAAAATTTGTCAAAAAAATAGTGAACATTCATATAAAAAATAAGAAAGGATTTGGTGGCACAATCGCTGAACATCTGTTTAAAATGTAGCATAGAAAAATATACCAAAAATACTAAAATATCCTCTTAAATAACATTAGTCAAGTTATGTGAGTGTGTATATTAGACTATTCATTTTGTAGTACTCTATAGATCACTTAAGGAAATTTTGCCATACACTACTTTATACCTTGTTGGTGTCCTGGATTTCTTCATCTCCATCAATACTTGATTTAACTTCTCCTGCAAGTAGAATGCATGAGTTCATTTAAAAGTCTATTAACTTGTAGAGTCAAGCAATAATCTATTAACAATATAATAAAAAAAACTCCCTAATGCCACATGTCACTTTCTCCTTCCCTTATGCCACATGTCACCTTCTCCTTTCCTCATGCCACATGTCACTTTCTCCTTTCCCTCACGCCACATGTCACTTTCTCCTTACATTTTTTCCTTCATGCCACATGTCACCTCCTCCTCACATATTTTTCAATATTGGTTCATGTTTCTACCCCACTAAAATTGAGTGTTTACAACATCTATGTTTTGTTATGTTAAAAAGTAATAGTCAATTGAACATTAGATGAAATTGAAATCATTTTTCACATTCAAATTATTTCTTTACATTAATCTATCTATATAATTTAATGTTTACCATTAATCTAAGAATAATTGTACTTTTTTACCTCATCAAAGTTTTTTGACATTTTTCGCACTGAATTTTAATATTACAGTTCAGATTCTTTGAATTTTAATTTTTCTCTATTAACAAAATAATAAAAAAAACTCTCTTATGCCACATGTCAATTTCTCCTTACATTTTTTC
>NC_032025.1:13565377-13609398 GCF_001865875.1 Lupinus angustifolius | reverse complement strand
ATATGATACTTATAAACGTAATCACAAAAAATATGATGCAAAAATAACTCCTTATATTTATATTATATAGAGAATATAGAGGTGAGATATTATCCAATACAATTTGAATTTTATTTATTGAGTTATTTAAGAATCAAATATTTTCTATAATCACACTTTCAACAAATAAATGTTTATACAAACACATTTATAATTGTTAATATTCTACATATACACTCAAAAATCAATGTTAATATTGCACCTATATGAATGAGAAATATAATGTTTCAATAATACATGATTTATTAATATTATAAAGTATATGTATATTATATTTGCATTATGCATAAACAAAGAAGCGACCCGTGCAAGTGCACGGGTACACTGCTAGTTCACTAATAAAGTTAAGTCCCTAGCCATAAAGTACCAATCACTTAATACCCCTCTCCTTCAAATAAGAAAAATCAAAAGATATCCTATATGCAAATTTATGTATTCCTTTTTCTTCATTTTCAACTCATATATTTGTTGAGTCCTTACTTGCTATGGCAAAATTCATATTCACATTTGCAAGAGTCAAAGTTCATCCAATTTGAAGTTGGTATTTTGCAACAACACCTTGCAACAATTAAGCAAAGTAGATCTAATTTCTAACCTAGTTACCAATAACCATTCTCTGAAATTCACTTTGCTCTTGTTGTAGCTTCTCTGTTTTGAACTTGAGAGATGCAGTATTCAAAGCTTCCTAGGAAAATAATAACTATCACAATAATGAAATTCTCATAAAAATTAAATTAAATATAATAGCATAACTTTGTAACAAAATAAGTTGTGTACTTGCAACAAAAATAGCTAAAATTTGTTATTTTCCTTTGCATAAGATAAAATAATGCTTTAAGTTTCTCAAATACATATTCTGAAGCATGTTCTCACCATTCTAGAAATGGTTACTATCTCGTTGTCTTTGACATGCAATTGTCTTTCAAGCCTCTCAACCTTAGCCTTCAATCTTGATATATTGGATAATAGTCTATGACATTAAAAAAAGAAACATTGTCATTTGTCATATACTAATGTTATCTTAGACAATCCAAATAACAAAAATGGAACCTAACATCATTCTATTCCATTTGTTTTTTATGTAAGAATTACCTTTGTCTTTGTTCATGAGAAAGACTCTCTAAATTCAAAATCTTGTTGTCTCTGTTGAATCAAGAAGTATATGCCATTGCAAGAAGTATATGCCAAAAGTTTCCTTAATTGCAAGATGGCTGAAAACAAAAAGAAATCCACGAAAGTTAGTTTAAAAGTATTAATAAAGTGGAAAATTCAATAATTTAACAGATAAAAGATTCATATTCAATGTCATACTTATGACATGGATGTTTTTGCAAATATCATGCTCCATTATTAATGTGAGAAGTGCATAGCTGGGTATGGATGAAAGATCCACTTATGTGAGTATTAGATAAATATTTTATGGCCTTCCCTTGAGTATTTCTCATTCCTTCAAGCCATCTGGAGGGACAAAGTTTCTCAAATCAAAAGATTCAATAAAAAGGAAAAATAGATGGAAGAAAAATCATATGGCAAACAAATAGAAAAATAATTATGTCAGTGTTATGGCTTAAGCCCTCATCCCTCATCACATGAACTTGTACCATACAATCCTTGAACTTATACCGATCCCACATCCCTCATCACATGCATGTAATAAAATATTTATTTTCATTCATTATCTTCATAGGGATGAATTTATTAAACACTGTAGAGAAACTTTAAATACAAATAAAACTTAAAACACAATCATTTAGACATTTCATCAAACACCTTATGATTATTAACATAAAAATGACAAAATGTAAAAATACCTTTGAGTAACATTTGCCCCAATTAGAACAATGAATGAACTTGACTGGTCACAGCAATGCTTCTTACGTCCACAGAGAAAGTAACATAGCCGAAGGAAAATCACATACAACAAAATCCTGAGATTAACACAACATTTATTAAGAAAACATAGAAATGTGAAAATTTTGATATTAAAAAATGGGATAATCATAGACAACGAACATAGCAAGTGAAAATACATACTTTCTTTCAAAACATAAAGTAGAACATGATGAAAGAAGAAAAAGATATGTTTCAATAATAGAGGAAAAGGAAAAATGGGATAGTGATACACATTGAGAATACATTAGGCAAATGAAAATGCATACTTTCTTTCAAAATATAAAGAAGATGAAGAAAGAAGAATGAAGAAAGAAGAAAAAAAATATAAAGAATGAAGAAAGAGTGGTTTCAGTAACAAAAGAGAGAGATGAGTTTTTTGGTAGAAAAAGAGATGAGTTCTATTTGATTAGTATAAAGATGTAGCCAAAGAAAGAAAGTGGACTATTTACACGTGTGAATATAATATTTAGGATTTCAAAATTCAAAATTCAAACCACCCTGTTTCCACGTTTCCAAGAAACACTGCACACTCAGTGATTGCTTTTGTTTGTTTCTAGAAAATATATGCACTCAACAATTGCTTTTTGTTATTTTTAATGAAAAATAAAAATTAGAATGACAAATTTAACCCTTGAAAATGCTAGGTGTCAACCATAGGAGATATTCATTTTCGTAATACCACCAACCTTTTTCTATTCTTATATAGATAGTAGATGCAAAGGGTTGATGGTATTACAAAAATGCCTATCACCTATGGTTGACACTTGGCTTTTTTAGGGATAAAATTGTCATTCACTAACTATTTTTGTTTAAAAAATAAAGCAATCATTTCTGGCTTGCAAAATTACTTGTGTATATGCATGGCTTAGTATTTTAATTCGGTTCTGGACAGATTTGTACTTGCACACTATTTTTTACAATAAAATAATCATTCACTTTATGATTATTTATTATGGCTGGTGATTTTAATTTAACAATGCAAAATGGTAAATCAGATGAGGGAAGTGAAAACGTGTAAATTCCACTAAAATCTCATCTCTCTACTTCTCTGATCTCTCCATTTCCTTCAAAATGCTATTATCTCTCACACTTTTCTCTCCATCTTCAAAATCTTCATATTCCTTCATTTCTATAATAATCTTCCTTCCCATCATCTTTCTTAAAAAAATTCAAAGAGAAGATGAAGGTTGTTGAATGATGGTTCTCATTATTCAAGAAAAATGTCTTATATGAGTGCATGTTCATAGTGTTCTTCCTTTCTTCTATTTTTTATCTTATTTTTATGCTAAAAAATGCCACCTTTTAATTTTACATGTTAATGGTGTATGAGATTGTTTCAGTTTGTCTCATTTTTATGGTTAAAAATGAGACCTTTTATCTTTACATGTTAATGGTGTTTGGGTTTCTTCTGATTCATTTTTATGGTTAAGAAATGAGACCTTTTATCTTTACATGTTCATCGTGTCTTCCATCTTTGTCATTTCTAAGCATAAAGGTAAGTCATTTGAAGTTTGCATGTTCAGCTTTCTTTGTTACCAAACATTTTTTCATTTTTAGTTGTAAAAATGAGTCCTTTTGTATTGTTTATCTTCAACGTCTATGAGTTTGTTCATTTATTCTTTGCTTGGATTCTTAATAATCAATCATTTACTTTTTCCCCTTAAAAACCAATCTTTGTGTCCTGTTTTTTTTTTTGTTCATTTTTTTATCATAATTATGGTTTATGTGTATTTTCCATATTTTGTCTCATTTCTATGCTTAAAAGTTAAAAATGAAACATTTGTGTATACAATGTGATGTTTGGAATTATCTAGATGTAAAAATGTGACCTTTTAATTTTACATGTTAATGATGTTTGGGATTGTTCCATTCTATCTCATTTTTAATTAAAAATGAGACATTTTATCTTCACATGTTAATGGTGTTTGAGTTTCTTCCATTCTAACTCATTTTTATAGTTACAAACAAGACATTTTATCTTTACATGTTCATCATGTCTTTCATCTTTTGTCATTTGTAAGCATAAAGGTAAGTCCTTTGAAGTTTGCGTGTTCAAATGTCTTTGTTACCAAACATTTTTTTTTCATTTTTAGTTGTAAAAATGAGTCCTTTTGTACTATCTATCTTCAATCATTTACTATTTTTTTAGTTATAAAAATGATTATTTTCTTAAAAATCAATCATTTTGTACTGTTTTTGTATCTCCAACTTTAGTCTTTCTAAACAAATTGTATAAAATATTTTCTTTATCATTTTGATAAAGAAAATATAGTCTTTATTTGATCACCTCTACAAAACAATGGAAAATAAACTATTGGATGGAAAAAACCAACAATATTTCATTTTCTATTTTAGTTAAAGCATTCGATTAAAGTAGTGATTTACTTAATAAATTACCTCTACAAAAATGACATTGACATTGTGTTTTGAAATAAAACCTTTATTTGACTTTTTATATTAAACATTTTATGCATTACTTATATCTATTTACTCACTCTTGAGAAAGGAATTGAAAATAATATCATTGAAACTTGAAGTGTGTAGTTTTTGGGGAAGAGTGATGGAAGATGAGGGTGAGCATTGATGTTTGGGGAAATGATATTTGATTTTCAAAAAGGTGAAGAGGTAGGGGTCAAGCGACACGAAATCCCAAATATCTATCATATCTATAATTATCAAAATGGACACTTCAGATTTGAAAGGGTGTAAATTTTCTACATGTTTTTCATTCATTTTTTATATCAGTCTCTCTCTTTCTTCATTTAATATTAATATTTTGTTTTGTGTGAGTGAAATGTCTAATCCATAAACAAATAGGAATGTTAAAAGATTTGTATTTCACTTCCAAAAATTTAAATATAGTTATTATATTTCATGTGTCATTTTTCATCATTTTGATATTCATTCATGATGATGCACTTATGTAGACATCCTAAAATTTTAACAACCCTTAAAAGATGGACTTTTTTATCAAAAAAAATTAAGCCTTCCTACATCCAAAAAAATTAAAATTATAAAAAATAATATGCAACTTTAACTCTATAAACTGCATTTCATGACTGAGATAAATAACAAATGAATTTAGAAGCTGAAACAAGAAAATGTTATCCACAAAAAGGGTAAAGTACCAATTATAGATTTTAAGTAAGGAAAATATTTTTCTTGCACTTATAAAAACGCTTATAATAATAATAACAAGTTTTTAAATGAAGTAATAACCAAATCATTCTATATGGAAAAAACTCAAAACCAAAATGAATTTCCTTTTAGCTAATGTAATTAATGATTGTGTGGGAAATAAATTGAAGGATAAAAATATTAAAGTTGTCAATATATTAAAAAATACGACTGTTTATTTTGAATCATTGTGACAACATTCATCAATTATATTATATTATATATTATTTGAATAACTGTTTTAATGTAATCAATGTTTGCTAGGGGAATAATTTGAAAAGTAATTTGAAGTTTACATAAACTATTAGCATTATAAGATATATTTTATTTATATTTGTTTGAATTATTTTGGATTCCTTAATTTTAGGAATTTTAATTATGAATATATATTTATAACCCTTTAATATTTGATTCTAAAATAGCTACTAACAAATAAAATTCAAATCGTATGGAATTATTATTACCTATTATTAAAATAATTTATACGTGTAAACATTCATCATATGAAACATAGTGAACATCAATATAAAATAAAACACAATGATTTTTTATTTAAGTTAATATTGTTTATGTAAACATTCAAATATTTAAACATAATGAGCATCAATATTTTTTTGGTACTACCAAAATTATCCCGTCACATTTTTGGGCAAGGAACTAATGTCTTTCGAGGTGATTGTCCCTCCCAACAAGTGTCGCTCTTAGGAATCGAACCTTTAACATTTTGGTCGTTATGGACATCAATCTTTTTTTAATAGAATAAAACATAATAAATATGGTAAAAAAAGACCTTATAAATTTATATGGTACTTATAAACATAATCTATGAAATATGGTGCAAATATAGAGAATATAGATGGGAAATATTATCTCATACAAATTGAATTTTATTTGTTACAAGTTACTTTAGAATCATATATCATACTTTTAACAATCAATGTTGCTAATAATTCATATAATCATACTTTTAACAATTAATGTTGCTAATAATTCATACAATCATACTTTTATGATTTTTTGGTATAACAAATTGAAACTGGATATATAGTAAGATAATAATAATATAACCGCAATGATAATATTAATGAGATAATGATAATATTAGATACAATCATAAAAACAATAGTAAAGATAATATTATACATTAAATTAACGAGGAAGTGAAATTCACTCATTATTTCACCTTATCATCCAACACACTCAGATAAAAATGCATGTGTTATATACCTCATAAATTTGACTTCATTAGAAAACCTAATATTGCATCTCAGACAAAAAAAAAAATTCATCGTTAAACACAAACATCAGCGGATAGCAGGTAACCAAGGGTTTTAAATTTTAATTATACCTTAGTGGATGCTTTTACCATTTTCTTTCTCCATTTGTTCTTTCATAGGTTCCTATCCAAGTAAGTTTTTGTCTTCCCATCCCTAAATACATGCTATATGTGGAAGGCACATAGGCACATAGCTTAATGATGATTGGATGTTATTACTTCTAATTATTTATGTTTAAAGAGGTAAATAGTTAAGGCAATGTTTGGGGGATAAAATTATGTTTTCAATGTGAAACCTTAAGGTCTATTTTTTTATAGAATTTGTTATGGGTTTGTTCTGATGTCTTGCACTATATTCGGATGGTTAGGTAAGATTTTTTTAATGAAATTTATAATTGGAACACTTATTAAGGATAAGTATATTCAGAAATGGTAGTTTGTTTTCACTGAAAATTTATCTTTTTTATGCTTATGTTCATGTTACTTTAAAAACTTAATCTTATGTTGTTTTGCTACATGAAAGTAGCATGAAAGTTGTGTTACAGGATTTTATAGTGGTCCTGTCCAAGGAGATGAAGTATTTATGAGTGATGAACTGCATTCCATCGCACACTTTCAACTAAATGATCAATTTTATCATGTGTTACATATTACTATAAAAAATTATTTTGATGATGTCCTTTTTGTTTTAATCAGTTCTCTTCTCTACTTTAATAAGTAATAAAACTAAATACTATCACAAAACAGCTAGATGGATAGGCTAATGAAAAATATTAAAAGTTCTTTGAGGTTTTAAAGTTTTATTGTTGACTAAGTTATAACTTTTACATGTTTATTGTTATTGTTATTTTGGTCAATATAAAATTTAAAAGTTATACTATTGTTAGAATGTACATGCGCGTAGAACTATAAAACTATAAAACCTAAAAAGTTTTAATAGATAAATATTTTATTATTATTTTAAATTATTAAAAATTAAAATTTGTAGCTTCTAATTGTTTTGTGTTTGAAGAGGTGAAAAGTGAACACTATGTACAGGTGATAAAATCATATTTTGGATCAAGAACATTTGAATCTATTTTTTTACATAATTTATTTGTTTCATGCTAGGAGCCTTATCATTTGTTTAAGTGTATTATAGAATTTTTACTTAGGATTTGGTGAAAGAAGGAGAGTGGTTTTTTTATATGGTGTTGTTATTGCTTTCAACAATTTAGTGATTGATATTGTTGTATATCAGTTTCTGATTTCCATCTAAATATATGAAGCGATCCGTGCGAACGCACGGATGAACTTAGAGTTTAATATTTCACAGTTTTAGACTAACATGGAAAACTTAGAGTTTAATATTTCTCATGAGGTGATCATCAGTAACTTTTAGATTAATAATTTATTCTTTTATTGTTTATATACATTCATGCAAAATAAATTATCGCCCGTGCGAATGCACGGGTCTCCTACTAGTTCATAGTGAAAATACGTCAGAATATTCATAAAGTGCAAAAATAATTCTCATCAAATATACTAATCTATGGTTCCTAAAATCTTATTTTAATTCTTCAAAAGTACTATTATGAATTAATCTAATCTCTTATTATACAATTTTTTTTGTTTAGTTTGATCAATGATATTTCTTCATTTTTTTATCTCTTATAAATAATAAAGAATAATCTAAAAAATACTTGTACATCATAAAAAAGGTAATAACTTTTTGACCGTTGGGCGGTTCGGTCCCTTACCTTTCTAAATCGATTCAGATAAAAAAGTGAAATCAATCATTCTGAATCAAATCAAAACCCTAATTCAGTAATCCCAATTCCAAACCCTAAATTTCGATCCAAATTTCAGTTATTCATGGCGAATCCTTCTTCTTCTTCCTCCTCCTCCTCTCAATTCACCTACTCCTCCACCCCCTCCTACTTCCCCATGCCCTTCCACCTCCAACAACAACCAACCTACGCTCCGGCACCGCCCCCTCCCGCCGTCGTCACCTACCCATACCCACAACCACCACCGTCACAGTTCCAGCGCGACGCACACCAACTCTTTCAACGCGACGCACAGACAATAACCCCCGAAGCCCTAGAAAACGTGAAAGCCGCGATCGCCAACAGCGAGATCGAGCATAAGACCGAATCGAAGAAGAAATCGGTCCCCCGCCGCGCCGCAGGCCTGACCTGGGAGGATCCGTCGCTCTCCGAGTGGCCTGAGAACGATCACCGGGTGTTCTGCGGCGATCTAGGGAACGAGGTGAACGACGACGTTTTGTCGAAGGCTTTCGCTAAATTCCCGTCGTTTAACATGGCGAGGGTTGTGAGGGATAAGAGGTCTGGGAAAACGAAGGGGTATGGGTTTGTGAGTTTCGCCGATCCTGCAGATTTGGCAGTTGCGATGAAAGAGATGAATGGGAAGTATGTTGGGAATAGGCCAATTAAGCTTTGTAAGAGTAAATGGAGGGAGAGGACTGATGTTGATGCTGTGGAGAAGCAGAAGAAGCAGAGTAAGAAGAAGTCGAAATCGGCTAGGGTTGGTGTTTTGCATTACTGAGAGGTGAGATTAACAAAATTGAATAATTTACATCACCTATGTGATTTGTTTAGTTTTTGTTGTTACATTCTTTTTTTAAGTCATTGTTTTAGTTTCTTTGTTGCAATGTATTGTTGTTTGCTTGTAAAATGTCTGATTGAAAAAAGTTGGAGTGGATCGATAAATCAGGTCCTCTAAGATGTGATCAATTCCATATTAATTTGACGAGAAAAGCCTGACTTTAGTCCTTGAGAATGCAAGATACTCAGTGAATTTGTCCTTCTCTGGGAGTGGCCAATATGACTCATTAAAAATAGTACTTTCAGTGGTTTTTATTCTAGAATCTAGATGGACGAAGATGAGGGCTTTTTTCCCTCTTAGGGACTAATGTGGAATTGTTCACACTTTAAGTTCAGATGTTTAATTATTAGATCAAGTGGAATTAGATGGGGCGGAATGGAAAGAAGTTGCCGAACCTTTTTTTTTTGATATTTTAAGATGGAATGGCATGGAGTCAATAGTAAGTTGGTTCTATTTCATAACCCAAATTGAAAAGGAAGAAAAATAGAGACATTGAATGGGATCGAATGAAAGGTTCTGCTCCATTCCATCCATTTGAAACAATTGAAACAATGGGACTTTTCCATTCGTTTCCTGTAAATCCAGACAAAGCTTTGGAGACCAATTAAGCTATTTACTCCCGTTGAAACTAGGTGGATCATTTAGTTTCGCTTTCCTTTTCAATTTTAAAGTTTTTTCCCATTTTTAATTTGTGCAGTGCAAGGGATGAGCTATTCCCCGGGTGGGCATTCTGGAATACACAAATGAGATGAATTAGTATGGTCAGAACTCAGAAATATTGTTCTATGATGTTACTTGTGACTAGCTATTCCCCGGGTGCACAAAATGCATGTTGTGATATTTTGACTTATGATATCTAACATCAGTCTGTACCTTTACTGTTAGATTCTATATGTCAATTTTATGCAAATAAAGCAAAGGTTTCTTCTTCATGTTGGCCTGTGTTGATGTAATGAAATGCATAAGAATTTCATCAAATTCAAATAGCCCTATTTAAGTCTGGTGCAAGGGACCCTCTTCAGTGGGTCAATTTCTTATAAATATATTGATTTTTAGAAGTTAAAGTTGTAGAGGATTGAAAACCTCATCCCACCACATACATGCCTACATTTGCCCTTAAGTTTTAGACATATTTTCTCTAGTGTCCTGGGGGCTAATAGTGGAGATTTGAATGCATAAGCCCTCAAGCTCTTATCTCTTCCTAACCAAAGAGTTCATCATATGTTGTTAATTGGGGTATGTGACTGCTTCTCCAAGCAAGCGTTGCTTCAGGAATCAAACCTTTGACCTTTAGTTGAGTACGTTAGCTGATGATCTAGCAAAACCTTATACCACTCTATTAATACCTTGTTGGTGCCATATGTTGAATACACTTGAAATCAATTAATAAATCCTAACAAAAGCTTGTGTTCAATATAATTTCTTCATTTATAAAATAAACACTGATCAGTGAATGTTTCACTCATTCTTGAATGTTGTTGCCCCAGCATATGCCAGAAGTGTGTTGCTGGGGACTAAAGAACATAACATTATCCATATAACCATTTAACCTGAACTCAAGAAATTTAGACAATGGGATCAGTCATCCCTGAACTGTCTGAGAAGGATGAATATTACTCAGCATGTTTTCTGTATATAGCCATGCTCCTTATTCTTTTATGCAGATAGTGAGTAACAATATCCCCTCTTGCAGCATTAACCTAAAGTATATCTCAATTATTTTTAAAATAAAAAGAAAACATAAGTCAATTTCTAATTTGGGCGTCCAGTCAGTGGACATTTTTGCAAATCCTATTCAATTTTTCGAAAATTGAATAAAATATCCAAATTGTATTTCTAAGATGTATTTACAACCTTAGAAAATGCAGATACAGAGATTATTATACTGGGAGTGATTGCAATCTGCAACACCCAATTGCACAGCAAAAACGTTTATAGAAGAACTAGAAGACATTTCAAACATGTGATAATGTAAATTTGTATAGAAATGCCCCACTTTCTTTTCTTGTATAATACATAAAAACACAGAAAGCAATAAGGAATAACTACATTGCTTCCAGATCTACTATGAATGTAATTAACAACATATGATGAACTCTTTCAAATTAAAATCATATTTTGTTGGCCTAAGGAATTAAAAAAATGATATGAGAAGAATAATATACATGCTTTATGTTATAGAAGTATTCATGTTGTCTAATTAAGCAATGTTGTGTGAGTAAATGCCCTTTTTATCTTTAATGGAAACGATTGTGCTCCAAAACTCAATCCCAATATAAGCTCATGTCATCTCAGATTTAATGTTGATTTTACTTTGTAAGCCTGGTATTACTATTGTAACAAATTCTCGCAGTTATTTTTTGTAACAAAATTCCAATTCTCTAATTCCCCCAATTTGTTGTTGTTCCAATTCTCAAATTAAAAGAGGAAATTATCAATAGTAATTATCATAAGAATTATCAAGTAAACTATAATAAAATCAAGTTCACATCATCTCAAAATGAACTTTATCTTGTCTTATCAGTTTCTTGTTTAGGAATTATCATGGCTTGTGATCAAACTAACTAGTTAAATAATTCATATATTAATAAACACAATTATCATATTTGTTATCACTTATTATTTTGGGGAGTTTTGTACTGTGTATCATAAGAATACTTAAAACACAGTAAGTTTATTAACATGTAATCCAAGCCACACCCTAAAAAACATTTTATTATCAGTTAATTAAAGAGTAAAGACTTATTTTGGTTCCTCAAAAAAAAATTTGTGTATCAAATTCATCATGAACTTTGAAAATTCAAAATCATTCTGAAAATTATTAAATATAAGTTAAATTAGATTTTTTTAGCATTTTTATGACCCCACTATTTTGACTTATATGGTGATTGTAATGGTTTAAATTTTTACTTTTTTGGATATCAAATTGATATAAATAAAAAATTTAAAAACCGAAATGAGGATTCACTCTTAATTAAATTCAGCAAGAGTTGAGGCCCAATTATAATCTGGACCCAGCCGAATGAGATGAGTTCCATATTGTATCTTCCTTTTCTCAAAACACAAGCTTGGAGAAAGCTTACAACTGTTGAGTAATGGAGGTTGCTACCATAGCTTCGAGCTTCGCTATCAACAACCCTATGTTCTCGTTCCCATCACCGTCACCAATTCGAGCCATGAAATCTTCCTCTTCCTCCTCCGTTTGTTCCAGAACCTCTCTTTCCACCGAATTCGTTTCTCCTTTCGCAGCTACCAGCAGCTCCTGTAGCGCTTTCTCTGGTCACAAGCTTCGTCCTTCATCTCTCAATCCGGCGTCGTTTCCTTCTTCTAAGCCTAAAAGAAGCGTCGTTACTATGGTAGGTTCTCTTTCCTAATTTTCTTAATTCGCATTTCTAGAAATGTTGTAACAATTTGAGGTGTGGATTTATATTTCAATATGTGAAAGAGGTTTCAGGTCATTCGGTTAGGATGAATAGAATGTAAGAGAAATACTAACAGTTTGAACATGAAATTGGGATTAAAAGAAACTAATAGGATATAATTCTCGGGGCATGGTGTGAAATCTGATTTTGATGAGATTTAGAGTGTGACTGAAGAATAGATGTATAGGTTTTTATGATGGCCAAGATACAAGGAACTACATGCTTTCTAGAATAGGTTATGAAATCACAAATATTTCAAAATAGTTGCTATCTCAGACATGTACCAGTTTCACACACTTCTGGACACTATTAACTGTATTTTTTATCTTCTAATTTTATGATATAATTTTTGTACCATTATAAATGGAAATAGCAGAATAAGTAGATTAATGTTAGCATTATATAGTATTTATGTTGCTTATGCTAACTTTTAAAACATTATCTCTCTTTCAAATTAAGATTTGTGTTTTAATGTTAATATTATAATAATTTTGTATCAAGTATCATAGTCATGTTGTGTTCTATAATTTTGAAATTTATTGCATCCCCGTATCATGTCATATCATATCTGTGTTCCATGTTGTATCTGTGCTTTCCACAGAATAAGTTTCTGCAGGTAGAAAATCACGGATTAGAACCCCACACAAAAACCTCAAACGGCAATGTAAAATCCGGTAACAGTAAAACAGGGGCAGTCGTCATCAAAGTCTTCAACGTGTTGAAGGCTTGCACGGCAGAAGAACCCCAGACAAAATTGTTCTTCTTTGTCAGCTCGGTGAGAGGTTTGGCAATTTTCCCATAGTCACGAATGAACTTTCTATAGTACCCCGTGAGACCGAGAAATCCACGAACTCCCTTTACTGTCTTGGGTTCTGGTCATTCTATCACACACTTCACCAATTCTGGATCCATGGCTACTCCACTACCAGAAATCACGTGACCCAGATAATCAACACTTTTGCACCCAAATTTACATTTAGCTTTGTTAGCAATAAAACAATGTTCCTGTAACACTCTCAACACTTGGCTTAAATGGTCCACATGCTCCTCTTTGTTCTTGCTGTTAACCAGGATGTCATCAAAAAACACCAATACGAAACTCCGGAGGAATGGTCTAAATACACCATTCATAGTGGCCTGGAAGGTAGCCGGGGCATTCATCAACCCAAATGGCATGACCAAGCATTCATAATGCCCATTATGTGTACGAAAAGCTGTCTTATGTATGTCCGCCTGATGAACACGAATCTGATGATATCCTGATCGCAAGTCAATCTTAGAAAAAATAGTTGACCCAAACAATTCATCCAATAATTCATCCACAACCGGAATAGGGTACTTATCTGGAATAGTGGCTTTATTCAGAGCCCTATAATCAACACACATATGCCAAGAGCCATCCTTCTTTTTAACTAAAATCACCGGGCTAGAGAAAGCACTCATGCTTGGTCGAATAACCCCTGCATCTAGTAACTCCTGAACCTGATTTTCGATCTCATCATTCTGGTGATGTGGATATTTATACGGTCTGACATTGACTGGACCCGTGCCTGCTACAAGCTGAATGTAATGCACTTGTTCTCTCTCTGGAGGTAAACTAATGTATTCACAAAATACTGTGGGAAATTGTTGCAACAGCCAAGTGACCCCTGTTTGTTCACCGCACTCGTCTTCACCAACAAACCTACTGCTGTCCAGCTTCCTTGGTGCCCACCACCAATCCTTGTTAATTGCGCCCCCTTCAAGGAATGAATTCAAAAACCCATGCTTCTCGGTGTGACTATCTTGACTCTGCAATTTCACCAATTTACCCTCATACCAAAACTGCATAGTGAGTCTTTTCCAATCCATCACTACTTTCCCCAATGTACTCAGCCATGACACCCCCAAAACCACATCCAATCCACCTAACTCCAACACTAATGCATCGACTTCAAATATTTGATGTCCCAATCTGATTCGGAGTCCTTTGCATATTCCCTTAGAGAGAATTTTATGGCCATCCCCAAGCTTGATGTTCTTAACTGTCATTGGAGTAATTTGAAGCCCTAATGTTGTAGTGATTGCGGGAGAAATAAAATTGTGACTAGCCCCACTGTCAATAAGCACCATCACGTAGATTCCTGCAAGTTGGCCTTCGAGTTTCATAGTATGGCATTCACCCATACTCCCTATCACACCCATTACTTTGCATTCTGCCTCAATCTCTTCGTCTTCATCGGTAAAGCTGGTTTCAATGGCGATAATCTTCCCATCATCCTCCCCACTTTCTCCCTCACCCAAGATGAGTACCCGAAGAGAACGTTCAGGGCATTTGTGTTGTGTTGGGTGATACTTACCTCCACATTTGAAACAAAGTCCTTTTGCCCTTCTCTCCATCACTTCTTCATAAGAGAGGCTCTTGGTGCCCTTCCATCGATCCATGGCGGAATTCCGACGGTTTGTCTCACCCTTCCTTGCCGTTGACGTGATCGAAAGAGGAGAAGAAGGAGTCGGGTTCGTGGAACCCATTCTGGAAGAAATCGGGTTGCTCCAACCCGATTGGGAGAAACGAGTTTTCTGGGTTTGAGCCACTCCTCCACCCTTTTTAAACGAATTGGGCCCATTCCATTCATTTCGGCCCACAAATTTCTTTTTGCCCAGGCCCCTTTCCTCTTCATCATCTTCCTCCCTCAACTCATCCTCAATGTCTTTTGCCATCCGCATCATTTCCATTTTGTTTTTGGGATTTAACGTACGAATCCTCCTTCGAATCTGGGGTTTTAGCCCACTCATAAAGTATCCCAAATATTGTTCCTCAGGTAAACGTCCCACCTGAGAAGATAACAGTTCAAACGCCTCTACAAATTCTTCAACACTTCCCGATTGACGAAGAGTTGAAAGTTCTTCGAAAGGATTTTCTAACCGCCTCCCTCCATATCGAGCAATGAGGGCTTTCTTCAACTTCTCCCACGAAAGGGTATCCTCAATTTCTAGCAGCAAGTTAAACCAATGAATTGTGGATCCTTCCATACTCACCCTTGCCAATTTCAAACGCATTTCCTCCGGTGTGTTTTGCACATCAAAATAGATCTCCGCACGAGTAATCCACGCTACAGGGTCTTCTCCTTCGAATGCTGGTAATTTCACTTTCTTCCCTGAAAGCCGCGATTCACCGCTCGTCGTATCGCCGGAAGAATTTTGAGCCTCAACTTCGCGATTTCTCCTACCCATTTGCTGACTCAACTCAGCAAGAACCAAACTCTGAGTTTGCATTTGAGCTACCAAGGTTTATAGAGTAGTTCACACATCCCCCATTTGCTCCTCTAACACCTCAACCCTATCTGACATCTTCGGTGGCATCTACTGTGTTCCCTTTCGACTTCGTCTTCAATCCGGCAGGTCGGGCCAATTGTTGGAAATTCACAGAAGCAAAACAGTGAAGTAATACCAACAGCAGCAACTAGAATGAGAATTAGAAAACAGAAGCATAATTTGTATAAGATAAATGGTAAACTGTTTGTATATATTTCTATGGAATGAGAGCTGTTTACACTTATGAAAGCAAGGTAAATATTGATAGAATCATCTATCAATCCATAGAGACATTTCTCTATTTCTCCCTCTATAACAGAATACTCAGATCATTTTCTCTCCCCTCTGCTTCTGGTAATATAACAGAATTTGCACCCCCTTTTGTCAGCTCAGCCTTTTTGCCACATCTTCTTTCATATACCCTCCAAATCTTGGGTTTCTTACCAACCTCAAGGCCCACATCTTCACTCATGCTTCTATCAACATCCAAGGAAAGTGGATACAAACAAGGGCAAACAGAAAGGAACATTATATCAAAATAGCATGCTCTACTGAATTACTGCGGTGGTTATAATAGCTAGAAACCAAACAGATTTAGGTAATAATGTCAAGGAGAGGCAAGGGTTTGCAGTTTTAGGGATCAAAAGGTTGACTTACTCAAATTTCATAATTCATGTTTCTATCATGCATTAGAAATTGGAATTGAACAAGAGATTGATGTGAGACTTTACCAAGTTTCTAGGAATTCAGTGATAATTTGAAGTGAGTTTAGGAAATTAATGCATTAGTTTTTGAAATTGTAAACACTGGTTATATTAGTTCCTACTCTCTTGTGTCAATGGTTATTCAGTCAAGTGGTATATTATACTTTGAGGTACCATTACAATAATTTCCTGAACTATAATTAATATCACCACTGTTAACGATTCTAGGGATTAAAATGATGAGTTACTTGAATTTCATAAGTCACGATCTTAAAGCAGTGTTTGGAATTGGGATTGGATTAGATTAACGTGCGACGTTACCCTGTGTTTAGAAATGAGGTAATAATTTGAAGTGTGGATTTACGTTTAGACACTTGTAAGAGGTCATATGGGTTTTATTGTCTTTTTGCCATTAAAACATAAAAATAGGCTGAGTTCAGTAAAATTAAGATAAATGTGAACAGTTTGAACATGAAATTGGGTTAAAAGAATCTAATTTGATATAACTCTCGGCTCTTTAATGGTAATGACAAGGTATGAAAATTGACTTTAAAGATTTAATGAGTTATTTCAGAAGAGTTGGGTAGGCTTATGTCTTATGCTCTGTTAAGGGAGCACATATCATTGTTCTTTGTGTTTCTTCTACGATTTTAATAGGTTTTCTTTTGTCAAAAAGTGACAAATGTGTGTAGGTCAATGTCCTTCGACATATAACTTGTATGTAGTGATGGCTGTGCAGTGTTACAAACAAACATTTCATAACTTATATATTAGTACTTTTCAAAGTGTAATGTTGTTCATTGATGGTTTATATATTATGCAAATAAGAGTTATAATATAATTTACATATTTAATATTTTATGGCATATCAGACACTATGCTATCAATGTCATTTATGTAGGTGTATTGTTCATTTTTTCTATGTTTCTGGATAGGTTATTCCTTTTTCAAGAGGAAGTGCATGGGAGCAACCTCCACCAGATTTAGCTTCTTACTTGTACAAAAATCGAATTGTTTATTTGGGCATGTCTCTCGTGCCATCTGTCACAGAGTTGATACTAGCTGAATTTCTTTACCTTCAATATGAAGATGCTGAAAAGCCTATATACCTATACATAAACTCCACTGGGACAACTAAGGTTAGCAATGTTCTTTAATGCACATACCTTCATTTTTTAGGGCCACCTTGGTTTATTGAACTCAGTTTTTACAGCCAAAAGTAAGTGGAGCCAGAATTTCAAATTTAGAGGGGACCAATATTGAACTATTGCATAATTTCTATTATAATAATATAGTGAAACTATCATCTGGACACATGAATGTCAATCTGATGTAGAAACCAGAGAACGAGAAGGATGAGTTCTGAAAACTCAAGAAGCTACCCACTAACCATAAAAATTTAGGTGTAATATTTTTATTTTGGAGAAACAACCATGCTAAATATCTACCTCAGACATATATATTACGATAGATATTTTTACTATTAATTTAAGAGTATAATATTTATATACTGTCAGTGTAAAGATTTATATATATTCACTACATCATCCACCAGTCATTTATTTTAAAGAGTTAATCATGATTAAATATGAATGGTGGATGATGCACTAACAATGTATAGAAGTCATACACTGTCAGTTTATACATTTTTCCTCTTAATTTAAATAATATAGCTAAATAAAAGAATCAATAAAATATAATATATTTTCTTTATCAAAATGTAGAAGTTAAATTATTAATAGAATTATGAATGGATAGCCCCCAATTTCACAAGCGTATCATGTACAACAGTAACAGTAGCATCAATTAATCCTTATCCCAATAGGTGAGGTTCACTTCTTTAGTCAATCAAGACCATTTGGTTATAATGTTTTCATTTCTTGCTACTGACATGTGAAACTTACCTTAATCCTCATCCCTTTTCTCTATAAAGCATAATGTACTTCAAATAATTCCGATAAGATGCTACCATAATGGTGCTTCTGTCTCCAGGAATAATATGTCCATTTGTTTAGTAGAATCTTGTTTCCATATTTCAGGGAGGTGAGAAGTTGGGTTATGAGACTGAAGCATTTGCAATTTATGATGTGATGAGGTTAGTATCTCTAAGCTTTCCGTGATCATGTTAACTGTTACGATAGATATTAACTGCTGAAAACATTTCTTCCCTTAAATGCTGAAAACATAATGTTATTGTATGACATTACTTAATAGAGACTTAAATGATTCCCCATTGAAAGTTCGTGTTAATAAACTTTCCTAAGTTCTGCTACAGGTATGTCAAACCTCCTATTTTTACTCTTTGTGTTGGTAATGCTTGGGGAGAAGCAGCCTTACTCTTAGCTGCTGGTGCAAAGGGAAACCGTTCTGCATTGCCATCATCAACAATAATGATAAGACAGGTTCAGTCATAACCACTTGAATACTAAGTTTACTGTATGTCTTCTGGGGTTCCAAACATAACCATGTATGTTATTGTTTCCATTTTGAAGCCAATTGGACGGTTTCAAGGTCAAGCAACAGATGTTAATCTTGCAAGAAGAGAAGTCAATAATGTGAAGACAGAATTGGTAAGAACAATATTTATCTACTTTACTACAATCTATTTTTACTAAGTTTAACTGTAATTGGTCATTGTTATCTGTAAAGCTACATGGACCAATGCATACTTCCGTGTTCATTGTCCCATTAAAGTGTCAAGATATCAGATTGTAGAGCTAGGCCAAACATTTATCTGTTCCTGTCTTCCTGATGGACCACTGGTCCATGTATATGAGAGTAGGAGAGCTGGAACGTGAAGGGGCATCTGAAAATTGGAGTTGAAGTAGGGAGGCCTTGGCCTAGGGGAGGATTGTCCACTATTCAAGTGACAATTTATATATCTTTTCTTTTCTGTTTTTTATCTGTTTCTAGTTAGTATTTTCTGCGCTCTTTCTGGTTTATGTGCTGCTATTTTCTGCATATTCTGCTTTGTTTTCTTGTGAATGCGAGTTTCACTCATTATCTTTAACAAATATGGATCTAAAGATTATTATAACAACTCACATTCACTCTATTTAATTTTCAAGGTTAATTTATATGCAAAGCATATGGAAAAAACTCCTGAGCAGATTGAAGCTGATATTCAACGCCCAAAGTATTTTAGTCCTAGTGAAGCTGTTGAGTATGGAATCATAGATAAGGTACTTGCCATCTAGATATTAACTTATTTTGTTTTTTGTCACTTCATTGTCTTGAAAATTCGAAGTTATTTTCTCTTTGCAGGTTATATACAATGAGAGGGGTCATGAGGATCGTGGAGTTGTTTCTGACCTTAAAAAGGCACAGCTTATTTAACAGTTGGAGAATTTGATTAGCTATTTGTTGGAGTATTCAGGTATAGTGCGTTTGGACTCTATCATATTAAATACTTCTTGCAACTCCAAGGTTGAATGAACTCTGTACACAACACACAGAAAAAGAGTAACCGTCGTTTTAACGATATATTTTATACATTGTGGTTGATCATTATTTTGCCAGGTTGTTTGTGATGCACAAAAATTTAATTTAGTATTTGTGAAAAAAAGCTAGGATTGGTTAATTAGGTGATCACTGTGGTCATAATTTCACATTTACACTTGACTTTAACCTTTTGGTATTTGGAACCATAAAATGGTTAATCGTCTTAAGTTGTCTAATGGCTGCACCAACAGTGGGTTAGCATTTCATGTATTTGTTAAAAAAGGAATCCCAAAATCATATTGAATTTTGGGCACGTCATGTCTCCAATAAGTTTCTCATTCTTGATGATCTAAAAGAGTAAGCTTCTATTAATAGTGACATCCATAATCTTTATAGTTTCGGTTCTTTTCTATTCCACTAATAAGTGCAAGCATAAACAGGTTCTTGATTTGGAGAGCAATACCTTTTTCTTTCCATGGTTATGTATAACCTATTCAATAAATTTTCCTGCACACTCCCTACAATATGAAAAGGAAAGACAGGGAGAAAGGACACCTAGATTGGGCTCTTTCAAATACTTGTTTACACCTTGCAATTGCATTTTAAATATATTACAAATGGCCACTAGAGTCTTGACTATGACTGAATTGACAAATAGTCCCTTTCTTGTATGACTTGTTTTAGTTTCATATCTCATAAGTTGGTAGCTTGCTCCAAAGAACACGTGTAGGAGACAGATGTGAGGGAGACATAAGAATTATAATAAGCCTTACAAATGTGTTGGTCCTTTAGATACTGTATATTTTTGCATTTATCTAAAATAAGTGGTATGACCCACTTATGTAGAGTTATGTCAATGTTTATGTGTTGCCCATTGTAGTGATTGTCACTCACTTTTAGAACAATATCACACTCTTTGTTTTGTTCCCAATGCTTATATAGTTCTTAAGATATTGACTGATCCAGTAAAATTTGCTGTTGAAGTTTGGGTGTGGTCTGATATGTTTCTGATAGAACTGTTCCTGAATCCTGACTACAGAAATTTGTCTGGAAATGTAGATAGGCTGAAATGGAGTAATCTATTACAGTGGCAGCCAGGCTCTGGTTCAAGTAATTAATAGGAATTGGAAGCTCAATGTTAAAACTATAGATATGTAGATTATAAGACTATACCCCAACAAAAGGCACTAGGATTTATCTCTACGTATTTTGTAATATGCTGTACACATGATTGTATTATGCTTCATTTTAATTCTAAATTTAGTAAAAAAATTCAATACAAGAACGTCAGTTGTATTGCCATTTATGGCAATGTTAAGCAGAAATTGGAATACAAAACATCACAAATTTAAAAAGTGAGAGATTTAATTATCGAGAAACATTTGTTGGAAGCAATAATTAATGCACTTGCCTAGAAGGAGATTAATGAAGTCCCTAAAGGGCTAAAGGATAGGGGTATTCGCAGAAAAATTAACTTCACTACTTAATCGTATAATAATCAAGATTTTAAAGTTTAATTTTATGAGTAGACTTTTCTAATGTAGATTAAATGTGATTATTTCAGTTAAATTGTAGTAAGTTTTAGATTATTTAATAAATTATTAAATTTTGGGTACAATCATAAAATTAATTTATACAATCATTATATCATCTACTATTTATTTAGATTATTTTTTAAATAGTCAATAATGATTAAATATGAATGATATAATAATAGTATATAAAATTATAGTATATAAAATTTATATACTGTCACATATATATTTTTTTCTAAAAAAGAAAGTTATTGAAATGTTGAAAGTGCAATTATTTTATGTTTTGATGAAACTGTACATTAAGTGATTAATTGTTTATGTTTTGATGCAATTATTTTGTGTTTTACTTAATGTGCAGAATTAAATATATAAAGATAGATTATTACCCATATGATAATTAATGATCACTTAACAAATTAAAGAGTTTTGTAGCTGGTCTAAGACTTACCTGGTTATAAGGATGGAAAGTTGTATGTATAAGAGCTGAAAGATGTTGAGGAGAGGGAGTAGGATCAGGGCAGCTAATACTAGGTTTGGGGTGAGGAAAGATATGAAAAAATAATGATGAATCTCTTCCTTCTGTAATTCCTTTTTCTGTTTCTCTATTACGATCTTTCCTTTTCTTCAATTCTGCTCACATCATACTCATTATCATCAAGTTTTTACTACATTCTAATACAAATCTCAGTCTGATTGTTATTTTATTATTATTTCCTAGAGTTTCCCTTACATAGCATTACATTGGTGCTTTCATTACTACCATGGTAGACAACACACATGAAATAGTTGCAAGCGGAGGTTAAGCACATTTCTGAATCCATGGAGTTGCATTGTGCTGACTTATATAATAAGCTTCAACATTTGGAAGTGGACAATTCCAACCGTTTTGAGAAGATGGAACACGTGGCGATGTCCACTGATTCACGGCTGTCAACAATCAATGATGTGTTAGCTACCTTGTTGCAGAAATCCACAGGATCGCCGACCTCTGTCCATGGCCATGGGAACTCACAATTTGAGGGGAGCAGATCATCTTTTCAGATCAGGTCAGTGAAATTGGATTTTTCGCGCTGTTATGGGCTGAATATTGGCAATTGGATTTTCAAGGCAGAGCAATTTTTTGCGTATTACAATACACTAGATGCAGAAAGATTAATGGTCACTTCTGTTCATTTAGATCAAACAGTAGTACCTTGGTTTCAAATCATGCAACAGGTGAATCCTTTTCAACAATTTACTCGTGCTTTGGAATTGGATTTTGGTCCTTCTCCTTATGAGTGTCCTCAGGCATCTTTGTTCAAGTTGGTTCAAATGGGCACAGTGGCTGAGTATTATGTGGAGTTTACGTCCCTTGCTAATCGATCTGATGGTTTAAGTGCTGAGGCTTTATTGGATTGTTTCGTCAGTGGGTTACATGAAGATATTCGCCGAGATGTTAAATCCATATCCCCTCATAGTCTCTTGAAGATTGTCTCCCTAGCTAAGTTGTTTGAAGAAAAATATCCCCACATACATAAATCACAACCAATAATTTCCCAGCCCAGGACTACAACCAACATAGCCTACAATAACAATTACTCAAAATTTTCCACTGCACCATATACCTTAACAGACCATAAAACACAACCAACATACAAGTCTTCCATGCCACCCCTACTACCTACTCAAAACATTAAACCAACATTTCAAACCCACAGAAACTCAGCTGTCAAACAAATGTCGGCTGCTGAAATGCAAATTAGACGAGATAAGGGGTTGTGTTACTTTTGTGATGAGAAATTCTCGTACTCCCACAAATGCCCAAACCGACAACACATGATGCTTCACATAGCCCAATTTCTCAAATTTCCAGTGGAACCAGTGCCTAACTTTAACGTGTTAATTGGGAATGGACAAACTATGAAAACTGAAGGCTGGATTGAGCAAATAACAGTCAGTGTGCAAAATCAGGAGTTATTAGTGTTAGTGTATTTGTTGCCAATAGTGGGGAATGGACAAACTATGAAAACTGAAGGCTGGATTGAGCAAATAACAGTCAGTGTGCAAAATCAGGAGTTATTAGTGTTAGTGTATTTGTTGCCAATAGTGGGGGCTGATGTGATATTAGGATCCACATGGTTAGCCACTCTGGGACCACATGTAGCAGATTATGCGGCTTCGGTCATTAATTTTTTTCAGAATGACCACTTTATTACATTGCACGGTGACAAACGGATCCAACCAACACAAGCTCACTTCCACCAATTAAGGAGGATGCAATCCACAGATTCACTTTGTGAGTGCTTTATAGTCCAAATGCTGCCAGTCCAGCACTACTGCGGATATGGGGATCAATGAGGCTGACATAGATCCCAAGTTAGCAACATTGTTACACAACTTTGATAGTGTGTTCCAAACTCCTACTAGCCTACCACCAATTCGGGACTAGAATCATGCTATTGTTCTTCAAGAGGGCTCTAAACCAGTTAAGGTGCGGCTATATCGCTACCTCATAGCCTCAAGGAACAAATCGAATTAATTGTGCATGAAATGTTGGCTCAAGGAATTATTCAACATAGTACAAGCCCTTTCTCTTCCCCTATTGTCTTAGTCATAAAAAAGGATGGGAAATGGAGATTTTTTACGGATTATATAGCATTGAATGCCATCACAATCAAAGATAGTTTTCCAATGCCAATGGTGGATGAGTTACTTGATGAATTTTATGGTGCCAAGTATTTTTCGAAGTTAGACTTACGCTCTGGCTATCATCAAATCTTCCTCCAACCAGAGGATCGACATAAAACGGCATTTCGGACACATCATGGGCATTATGAATGGCTTGTCATGCCTTTTGGCTTGACCAATGTGCCTGTAACGTTCCAAAGCCTTATGAATAAAATTTTCGAGCAGGAATTGCATAAATGTGTACTGGTTTTCTTCGACGACATATTGGTTTATAGTGCCTCGTGGTCGACTCACTTAGAACATTTGGCGTCGATCTTACAAATTCTGCAGCAACATTAGTTATTTGCTCGACTATCAAAATGTTCTTTTGGCAAATTGGAGGTTGATTATTTGGGTCACAAATTGTCCGGGAATGGGGTTGCTATGGATGAACCTAAGGTTCATGCGATTGTCGAATGCCCTCATCCTACTATGGTGAAGCACCTGTGGGGTTTCCTCGGTCTCACAGGGTATTATAGACGATTCATTAAATCGTATGCTTCCATTGCTAGTCCCTTAACGAATCTGTTGAAAAAGGAGGGGTTCAAGTGGACGACTGTAACCGAAACAACTTTTCTCCAATTAAAAGCAACCATCACATCTGCACCGGTGTTGGCATTGCCTAATTTTGCTCAACCTTTCACTTTGGAAACAAATGCTTCAGGTATAGGTGTTGGAGCGATGTTGAGTCAAAATGGCCATCCTATTGCATATTTTTCCAAGAAATTGGTGCCCCGAATGCAACAGCAGTTCGCGTATACTAGGGAACTGTTTGCCATTACTGAAACCTTGGCCAAGTTTCGCCATTACTTGTTAGGACACAAATTTATCATTAGAACGGATCAAAAGAGTTTGAAGAGTCTAATGGATCAATCCCTACATACGCCTGAACAACAAGTGTGATTGCATAAGTTTTTGGGGTACGACTTCACCATAGAATATAGATCTGACAAGGACAATTTAGTGGCAAATGCCTTGTCTCGAGGATTCTTCATGGCGTGGTCTGAGCCACGGTCTCAGTTTGTGCAGCGATTGTGACACAAAATCAGGGCTGATTGCACTCTGCCAGACAGCATACAACAATGTTCCTAAAACTCCCAAGTAATGTAGGGTTATCGCAGTCAGGATGACTTATTACATTGGAAGGATAGATGGGTGATTCCCCAACACAACCCTTTAATTCATGAAGTATTACAGGAATACCATAGCTCACCCACTGGAGGCCATGCTGGAATTGCCCGCACGATAGCCAGGATTTCTGCCCACTTTTACTGACCCAATTTGAAACAGGACGTCACAACTTTTGTCCATAACTGTGTCATTTGCTAGCAAGCAGAATCATCGAATTCATTACTGGCGGGACTGTTACAACCATTGCCCATTCCAGATCAAATTTGGGAAGATGTGGCGATGGACTTTATTACCGGTCTCCCTTCATCTTGTGGGTACACTACAATCATGGTGGTCATTGATCGTCTTTGGAAATATGCACATTTTGTGGCGATGAAATCTGCATATACTAGTACCAGCGTGGCAGAGGCTTTCATGACTAACATAGTCAAGTTACATGAGATTCCGAGATCCATTGTGCCTGATAGAGATAAAGTCTTTATTAGTTCTTTTTGGCAACATCTGTTCAAATTACAAGGAACTACTATGGCGATGAGCTCGGCATATCACCCACAGTCGGATGGCCAATCAGAAATTCTTAACAAGTGCTTGGAAATGTATTTACCTTGTTTTACTAGTGAGAATCCGAAGTCTTAGTCTAAAGTATTGACGTGGGCTAAATTTTGGTATAACTTTGCTTTCCATACTAGTTTAGGAATGACCCCGTTCAAAGCTGTGTACGGAAGAGATGCTCCATCTTTAATCAGACCTCCCTATAACAGTTCTGATTCTGTTGAAATAGTATCACAATTAACTACTAGAGATGTGTTACTGCAACAACTTAAGGCAATTTGCATAAGGCCCAACAACGGATGAAAGTGCAGGCTGATAAACATATGTGCGATGTCCAATTTGACATTGGTGATCTGGTGTTGGTCAAGCTCCAGCCATATAGACAACATTCAGTGGCATTATGCAAAAGTCACAAACTCTCTATGCGCTATTTTCGTCCCTTTGAAGTTCTGTAGAAAATTGGAGTGGTAGCTTACAAATTGAAATTGCCTCCAACAACCAAAATTCATGATGTTTTTCACGTTTCTCAACTCAAATCGTTTCAAGGAAATTTCACAGTACCCTATATGTCTTTACCATTAATCACATTGAATTGGGACCAATTGTTTTACCTTGCACAATGTTGGAAAACAGAACTATACTGCGAGGAGCTGCCCATGTGCAACAAGTTTTGATTCTGTGGGAGGATATGGATAGGTCAATGGCCACTTGGGAAGATGTCGATGAAATCAGAACTACCTAACCACACTTTAATCTTGAGAACAAGATTCGTTCCGAAGGGGAAGGCAATGTAACATAGCTGACACGTGGCAATGCTGAAATCACCAATGTAATGAATGCTATGTAAGGGAAACTCCAGGAAATAATAATAAAATAACAATCAGACTGAGATTTGTATTTGAATATAGTAAAAGCTTGATGACAATGAGTATGATGTGAGCAGAATTAAAGAAAAGGAAAGATCGTAACAAAGAAACAGAAAAAGGAATTACAAAGGGAAGAGATTCATCATTACTTTTCATATCTTTCCTCACCCCCACATTTCACTATTTATTACCGCACCACATATTTCCCAAGCGTAGTGTTAGCTGCCCTGGCCCTACTCCCTCTCCTCAACATCTTTTCCCTATTTTGTGTAACTAATTTTGGTGACTCAGCACGGCCACGTGTCAGCTTGTTACATTGTACCTCAAATGAATTCTAATATATGGAAACCCTCCCCATTTCTCAAGGTTATCATATGCAATATTAGTATCAATAAAGTTTAAAAACGAATAAGGAACAAGTTTTACCAATCTCAACCCCTCTCATACTAGCCCTAAATTTTCCAATGAAGTTTGTATAAAGTTAATAATTTGAGTATATATCCTATAAAACTATGCATTTGCAAATACAATGATTGTAGTAGCTTTCAACTTCAAAGTAACAGCACTACCCTCTTACTGTTATCAGCAATTACATCTTCATCTCTCTCATGGAGGAAGCTTGTTGTACTAAGGAAAGAGCCACCAAATGGACGGTTTGGAATAAGAAGCACCTACTATGCAATGGATTTCAATTATATTAAGGATTTGATATTTCCTTTCCTATGGGTAACTTACACTTGCCCTTGTATTCAAGTACCCTACACAACAAAACGCTTTTTACTATTATTAGACTAATGTTGAGCCACTAAAAGCTATAAATAAAGGAAACCAACTTTTGTACACTTTATTATTATTTTATATTTTACTATAGATGTAGTTTTTAAAAAAATTGACCAATGTTTACACCATTACACAAGTACATAACCTTAAATTAAATTAATTTATATTTAATTATACGTTTTTTTGTGTGATGTATTTAATTATATGCTATCAACACAAATATTATATTTTATGTTACCTTGTGTTATATTTATATGTATCAACCCTTTATATATTAAATTAGTGTCTTTAATCATGAATGTGAATCAATTTACACTCTCTCTCCTTCTTAAAAACTAGTGTAACCTAGGTCAAACACTTTTTTAAAATTTTAATGTATTTTAAAGTATACCAATTAATGAGTTTATTTTTCGGGTGATGTTTAAAAAAATTAAGATCCTCGTAAAATACATGTGTAAGTTAGCAGTAGAAAATATAGCATTAAGTACTATTGCAAGTTCTTTATCTATATAACTACTAGTAGATTTGTAAACAATTAATATATTATATTTGTATTACTTATATTTAATTGTTAATAATAATTAAATATGAATGGTAGATGATGTAATATAGTCACATACAAAATAGATTAGATGTTTATAAGGAATACCTTTTGAGAAACATGTGTCTATTTCTTAATTTGTGGCAATAAGTAGTAGTGACAATCTAGAATGGCATGGTGATCATTCTCCTTCTACATGTCAAGCATAAACTCGTTATAACTTGGCGGCAGGCACAAATAATGAAAGGGCCTGGTCTTAGCATTATCATTATTTATTATATAATCACTTTTTACTAATTTCTATACAATTTTGTTATGATTCCATTTGACATAAAATTCAATTCAATTGCAATTTGTCGAGTTCATAGTTGTGCTTATCAATGAGTGAATTTGTGGGTGCGTTACAAGTTACAACCAACCGTGGCTGCTGCATATTTAAGTGGGTGTAGTATAATCTTCAATACTATTAATAATCAAGTCTAGTTGTTTAGACTTTTGAGACATAATAATATTTACTTCATTTAATTTATATTATAATATTAATTAAAATTATTTATATTATAATATTAATTAAATTATTTGAATGAGAAAAAGATATATGTGCGGATAGTGTAAAAGTTTTACACTATCGCAATATCATATGTCATTATTTTTTATTATTATTGACTCTTAAATAAAAGTAATAAATAAAATAATTAGGAAAATTATAAATATAAATATTTTTAAATTAACATTATTTTTTTATAGAATACTACACTATTATTTGATTCATGTAGACCTTACCTAGTAAGATTAAAGTTTGATTCATATTATTAAAAGTTATTTTTTTATGTTTGAATATGTTCTTTATTTTTATATTAAAATACTAAAATTTAATAGATTAATTATGTATATTAATTAAAATTAAGTCATATAAAAAAATAATCATATACTAATGTATATAGTTATACTTACTAAAATTATTTTTTAATATAGACTCACTTATTAACTATCTTACAACTTGAAGTTTCATCTAAATAAAATAGTGGGATATGGTGTCCGGTTGACAAGTTTCCTTCCATTTGTTATTGGTTCTGATCCATCAAAACTAGCATTAAACCACATTCTCAATAAGATAAACATAAAAACTACATAGTTTATTTATTTATTTTCATATTTATTTTTTGTCTTTTCCATTTCTAATAAAAAATTGAAACTCTATCTCATATTTCAACCAGAACAGCATACTATAGACTTACTAGGATTTTTATTGTACCCCCACAAATTTAAGATAGATAAGCTCACACGAAGTGGATGTCACTCTCATCCTTCTTACCATTTAAGAATGTTTATCCTAAGTTTGCACATACCACAATAACAATATATTTTTAATACAATGGGGTCAAGATTTTATGAGTAATAAATTCTTTTATAGGACATGCATAGTCATGTAACAAGAAATATAAACACAAAAGCTACAGATAACTAATTAAGGCCATGCCAAAATTTATGAGTCCCTATCTAAGTTCATATGAAAATTTTGGATAGTAATATCCACTCCCAGATTTTATGTATAACACAAAGTTTATTAAATATAAAGTTTACCCAGGTCAAACTAATAGAATAATAGTGAGGAAGCATGCACACTCTCACATCGAGTAAAAACTAGGAAGTTAGAAAATGGATGAAAAAATTGAAGTTATATTTGAGAGGATCTTCACTCAAATACAAAATAGTCTTTGAAACTTGTGTTGAAGTATCTTTAGCATTAGAATTTACTATTCAAAATAAGTAAAAGAGTTCATAGAACCGGAAAATATTAAGTTAACAATGCGTTTATAATATCCCATTGGATTTATAGGATGATCAAAAAGTTAAAAGTTTGGTTTTTAAGAACGATATTTATTAGGAGGGGTAGCCACACACCCCAAAAAGGATTAATTCCTTAACCATAAGATGAAATATAAACTTAGTAATACCAAAAAAATGTTAGATGTAAAAAAGAGAATTTATCAGTATTTTTTTCTGATAAAGTTTCTATCAGGATTCTGAACCTTGAGTTGAGCTGCAAGTGCATGGATCTTCACACAAAACTGTTACAATATAATAAAGTTAGTATCAAAGTTTAAAATTACAGTCCATGATCTGACATTATACTTTTTATTATCTTCCAAATTGTATTGTGATTGCAATTGCAATTGCGACAATATATTAACCATATTTATTTAAATTATGTACAATTATGATAAATATAACATAATCGTTCATCTATGTACAATTTAAAACTTGGTTGTGATATTTTACTAACAACATATCCCTTATGGGTCAATGGTACTAGGGTCTAAATTTACACATCATTATTCCAATCCTTTTGCATTGATATAGTCCCCAAGTGGGAGAAAAAGTGAAGTACCACCTCATATATTTAGACCTATAAATATGACTCCATTTATTTGCTTCCTGTCTCACAAAGCCTTCTCCCATTAGTAGTTATTGTTGCTTCATATATTTGGTTTATAATTGCTGCATTTCTCTCCTCTTTGCACTTGAGAACTTGTCATTTAGCCATGAAACTTAGTTTTAAGCATCAAATTGGCCTTGTTTGTGTCACACTACTCTTACATGCACTATGCATAAACTCTGAGGACTATTTTACTGAGTCCAGAGCAACATATTATGGTAGCCCTGATTGCTATGGGAACCCAAGTATGTCAATCTCCTCTACTACCTAGCTATAACCATGTCATGTTTGCTTCTACCAAGCAATTTTGTAGTTATGATAATATCATAAAACAATTTTCTACAATAACAGAGAGACAAGTTGTAATTTTTACATTTACGTTTAAGAGTCATATCATTATATCTAAAAGATAAAAGTGTCATATCAATTTTATTTTCATGTTGTTTGTAATGTACCTGTCTCTCTAGTATTGAAGATAATACAAACTCGATAATAACATATTATTTAATACACTATAAAATGAATTTTATTTGACACATCAAATAGATAATGGCTTATAGTGAAATCTACCCAATAATAAACAGTGTGTTGATGACAGCATACTACTATCATTTCCCTTTCATTTAAAGTTTAAGAACTAGGATATTTACCTATTTTGGGTATTTGCATGTTTCACTAATGTATATGTTAGTTTATGGACTTGAATTAAAAGTTTAATGCAGCTATTTATGACTGAGCTAATACTATTTTCTCATTTACTTTTGATTATGCATGATCCTCCTTTAAGATACTTTCTAGAAATAAAATTTGCACTGTTACATTATACTAGTTTTGCAGAATCACATAATATATAATATGATTGATCAATTGATAAATATTGTAGGAGGAGCTTGTGGGTTTGGTGAATATGGAAAGACAATCAATGATGGCAGTGTAGCAGGAGTGTCTAGACTATGGAGGAATGGAAGTGGCTGTGGTGCATGTTATCAGGTAAAATTTTCTTTCCATTATTTTTGTAAGAACAATGATAAAATCATTAAATAACCTAAAAAGGAAAATTATTTATTAGAAAATTATAAAGTCAACCTCAATCAAATAAGTACACCACTAACTGATATAGACAAAGAAGTTTTTTACACCTTCAATAGAAAATCATCTAAAGTTGATTTGTTTTAAAAGTGAGTAAATAAAAATATATTCATCCTTAGATTAAATCAGAATAGATGTTTAAGTACTAAGCATTAGTCTAGTGATATAATACCTCAATATATCCTCAAATATTGTATTTGGCCAAACATCAAATATTCAATTCTCAAAGTGACACTTGTTGTGAGGGTAAGCACGCACTTTGAAAGAGATGAGTTACTTATTCATAGAGTGAGAGATAGATACCCTTGATTATACAAAAAAATAAAAGTAAATTTTGAATAGGGTGGCTATTACAACAATTTAAATTCCTATTACACTACTAACAAGGTGTTTGTCTAGTAACGTGAGGTTCCGCTAGATCTTCAAGATTATCAAAATATAAGATTCGATTCCTAGAAACGACACTTGTTGGGAGGGACATCCACACATCCCGAGAGAGATTAGTTCCTTACCCAAATAGTAAAAAATACTCTTGGTAGTACCAAAAAATTCATATTACACTGTGCATCTATGATTAATAATTAATGATATTGTACAAGAAAATTTGTTCATCATTGAAAAATTGTATTTAAATTAAAATTTTAATAATTAAGTATTTTCTTAATTAATTAGGATAAAATGTATTACAGTTTAAAACAGTTTTATATCATAAAAACTTTGCCAAGTAATTTCACTCATAAACATAAATGATGGTGATTCAGGTTAGGTGCAAAATACCAGAATACTGTGATGAAAATGGAGCATATGTGGTGGTAACAGACTATGGTGAAGGAGACAGAACAGATTTCATAATGAGCCCACGTGGTTACTCAAGGTTGGGACATAATGCAGTTGCATCTGAAGTGCTGTTCAAATATGGTATAGTGGATATTGAATACAAAAGGGTCCCATGCAAATATAATGGCTATAACATAATGTATAAGGTCCATGAACACAGCAACAACCCCTCCTACTTGGCAATCCTCATTCTCTATGTAGATGGAACATATGATGTAACTTCTGCTGAGATATGGCAGGTATATCTCAAAAAAGTGATGCTGTGTGTGTTGTTTTTTATACCAATTTTGGACCTAGATAATCATGTATAAATATTTTATTAATGTGTAACCAAATGTAAAATTGGTTTGGTTTGCATGTGGAAGAAATGATTCTCAATATAACTGAATTATTAGATTGAAATATCATGTTGTCAACTACATTTATTTTCATTGAATCGCTATCATTAAGCTACATTAGTTTATAGCGACTTAATGGAATGAAATTTCTAGCTATAATCATAAGTTAGAGTTGTGGGGCTTCCTATATAAAATATTGCAGGAGTATTCCACCAATTTTCTGGATGTTCTTTTTTAACCCATTTTGCAATGTTGTGAATGGTTCAGGAAGAGTGCAAAGAATGGAGACCACTACGCAGGGCCTATGGTGCAGTATTTGACACTGCTAACCCACCAAGTGGTGAAATCAAGTTAAGGTTCCAAGTGAGTGGCAATGAAGGTGTTTACTGGGTGCAGTCCAAGAATGCTATCCCTAGTGATTGGAAAGCTGGCTCTGCTTATGACACTGAGATTCAGCTCACTTAAATGGATGAACAAAAACACTATTGAGATCCCAATAACAAATTAGAAATAGATAGGCCCTAGTGTGTGCTCAATAGTGTTACTCTAAATATGTTACTAAAATAATGGGGATTCATGTACTTTCCATCTGACACTACATGGAACATGAATAAAATAAATTTACTCTTCTTTATATTGGTGATTAACCATATTATGCGTATACACCGATAGTATAAAAGTGTTTCATACTATCACTACATCATCTATCATTCAATTTTAATCAGCATTGACTCTAAAATAAAAATAATACAAATGAAAGGTGAATAATGCACTAACTATATATAAATCTTTAAACCATCCTTCATATATATTACACTCATTTGATTATGTGTGTACACCTCCAAAACAATGCATGCCTTCATTCTCCTTTGAAAGGATAAAAGGCTCTTCCTGAACTAGGTGTATACAAACTGCTGTAAATCTATGGACATGGTTGGCATAATCCAAGGAATAAAATAAGCATAGTAAGACGAGTTATGGTAGATAGTACAATATGAAAGGTAAAAAATTCCACTCTAAACAATAAAAGAAGATGAAAAAACAGAATCTAAGAGAGAGAAAAGGTCTGAACAGCTTGCACCAATAGATGAATCTTCATATTGCATTACTCTATTAAAAACATTTTCCTTTTCCATATGAATAATATGTTTTTCATTATATCTGCATTATTACAATTAGAGTAGTCACCATAAGCAACAACCACAATCTTTGTCAAGTCTTAATACATCCTACCAGTGCACTCCACAGAACCACAGTAGCAATTCTTCCTTTTTATTTTTCCATCAGAATCAAAGACTTGATCTATCTTGTAATTGTAATCATAGGTTAGCTCTTGAAAGGGAGGAATGTTGTCAGCAGCAAAGAGCATTATGTGAGGAATCCTCTTGTCGTCGTGATCATAAAGGACATTTTGAGCATAGAGATTAGGAGAGCAACTATGGTTGATGAATCTCCCAAGATTACCATACTCGGCTGCATCAATGGTGAAGCTGTTGCCCTCCACAACTTCGCAAGAAATTGACTGTGTATCCTGTATAACAGTCAAAGGCTCATCCGAAGAAGTATGATTGTTGTAGTTATTCCCAATATCAAAAAGATACTCATCAGTGCCAGTTCTTTGTTCAACATCTTTCTCTTCAAGAAGCTCTCCTGTGTATTCACAAATAAAAGTTCCTGAAGGGATGAAGTTTATAGATCTCACTCCCCACCCTCTTTTCTCGGTTTTAAAAATTTCAAGCTGAAGCTTTATGCCCCGTTGGCTGACTCTATTGTAGCATGAAGTGCACTTGCAAGAAGGTCCACACTCATAGACTAAAGACTTTGCTTCTACAATAGCTCCATTGTGATTGAATGGGATATCTCCGCCATTTTTCGCTGCACAAGAACATTTCTCTTTGTCGGAGCATCCATCAATACAGTCACATCCTTCCGGAGGAATAGGATTGCACCAATTAGGATATATCATGCTAGTTATGTATTTAAATGGAGGGGGCTTTTCATTATCTATGGTGTTCACAGCACATATCGGAATTCGCTCTTTCCCATGAGAAATATCATTAATACGTAGACCCTCTCTTAACTTCATTTTTTTAGATTTTTCGACTTCCTTCCACGCAAGCTCTGGCTGACCTGGGATTCTATGCAGCAGAAACCTAAAAATCAGCTTACCATGTGGCCCCATATCTTGCCAATATCTGTCAACTACATATTGTCCATCATAAACATATCTCCTTAGCTTTCCATCTGTTGATTCAGAGCCACGAATCACCCTGACAGGATTCTTTTCCTCGCTGCTGTTCTTTAAAGCAAGATTGCCTCGCGTAAGCTTCTGATCTTCAGGTTCTTTATCAGAGTTCACCAAATTGCCACCCTGTCCTGTATATATCAAGACATGCGGATTATCTAACTCATCAGCATGCCCCCCTGACGCAACAACACTTGTGGCAAGGATCTTACCATCGTGATTCACATAATCTATGCCACCCTGAACCTGCCGATGAAGGCCAACAATATTAAGCTCCAACCTGAACTGAAATTCGTCACCAACTTCAACTCCAGGGACAGATCCCAAGATCTGTTTGCCTGTGTTAATATATTTCCGTTGCTCTTTAAGGATCTTAGCTGCGTGTGTATGAAAAATTCTAGGACCATCTGTTTGCCTTTTTATCCTTGATTCATCTTCATGCAAAAGCTTTCTATAAACAGCATGGAAATAGCGCAATGTTTCCCTCACTTTATTGCGGGTCACATTTGAGTCATTGTTATGATGACTAATAGAAGGAACTTGTACACTTGAACCGTGTGATTTCTCGTTGACCCGAAATTCTCCAATTTCTTCACTAGAATAATGAGAATTGTTATTTTCCCAGATTACCAATTGACCTGAACCTTCAGAAGCAGCATTTTGCTTTTTCTTTTGTAAAGGCTTCTTCCCAGCATGATTTGGTGACTCTTTTCTCATATCAGCTTTTGACATGTCATGCTGTGCAAAAAGACCAACTTTCTTTCGCTTGCTTTGATTTGTACCATCAATCAAATCCAATTTGGAGGAATCTTTACCATGCCTCCAAGGATATTTAGATTCAGCCACCAGGCCCAGCACTAATGTCTTGGTAGGTACAACCTGCAATCCATCAAAACCTCCTTTTGGCTCATGACAACAATTAGGCATTTCTGAAGGCTTTGTCTCATGACTTTGGAATTCAGGGGGAACTATAATCTCTTTCCCCGATGTTCCCTCAAACTGTACAGCATCTCCATTTCCATCTATATCTTCTGCTTTGGAATTTATTTCAACCATGTGATGAACCTGCAAACCATCAAAACCTCCTTTTGGCTCATGCCGACAATTAGGCATTTCTGAAGGCTTTGTCTCATGACTTTGGCATTCAGGGGGAACTATAATCTCTTTCCCTGATGTTCCCTCAAACTGAACAGCATCTCCATTTCCATCTATATCCTCTGCCTTGGAATTTATTTCAACCTGGTGATGATTCCCTTCTTCAAAAATTGTAATGCACCTTTCTCTTACACTTTCCGGTGGCAATTGCATCGTAGAAGAAGGTTCAAAGACAACAAGTGTCTTCACATTCGTTGTAGCATCATCCCCTTGATTTTCAGCTTGAACTATGCCCATTACTTCCTTTGCATCAGTTGCTGTTACCTTTTCCAATGACTTGTCATCTACAACCATGTTCTGTAGACCATTACTCTTGTTCTCCAAAGAAGAGATTCCATTTAGACATTCACTGTCAAACCTGAGATGTGAAGCATTTTTTCCACACAACGGAGGAAAGTCTCTGACAGCTGAAACTTTTCTTCGAGGAAAAGACCTTGTAGTTACAGCCTTCTTCAAACAAGAACTGGACCAAGACATATTGCAATCAGATAATAAGAATTTTGAACCACCAAAAAATGCCACCTCGTCCACTGTAGGAGGCAAATTCGACATACTGATGGAACTACACTTTACAGCTTTCGGAGTTCTTGTCAACTCTGTATCTTCTAAAGCTGCTTCCATGCCCACCAACTGCTCATTAGCAGGCTCATTGTTTGCCAAAGGAGGTGGTGCATGCATATGAGATGAGACTACCGGATCTTCCTTCATTAAACTAAGGTCGGATGTTTGGAAAATGGGTTTAGGATGGATCTTTGAACCAAACAGGCCACATCCTTCTGGGAAATCACGAATTACTGAAACTTTTCGCCGCTTATATTCAGGCAGAACAAGAAAATTGCAATCCCCATTTTCCATCAGTGGCTTCCCAAATTTTTCCTCAGAATGACCATTACTTAATGATGCAACCATTTTTTGTGATGTTTCTGAATTCAGCTTTACCATCTATTGAGTCTGCACTCTTTTGTTCTCTGCAAAGGAAAAACCATGTCTTAATTACATGAGGAAAGAACCATTTATTTTTTCACCCACACACTTCCGCAAACATTTTTTTGGAAGTGTTCCAATTCCTAACAATTTCCTAAACATGTTTCGGGAAGCTATTTTAGTACACTTCCAAAAACATGTGGCTGTGTCGAGGGGAAGGGTGCAAATAGCACCACCCCAAAGTCTATCAGGTTGTTGAGCCACCAGCACATGTTCATTCCTATAACTTTTATGCTACAACAACCGCTCAGGGAAATAGGGGGAATTAACAAAAAGGGTGGCTCGTGCATGAGGCTCCCACCTAGTAGTAGGGGTGAGCAGGACCCAGCCCTATCCACTCACCCGGTTTGGTCCGATCATGATTGGGCCCAAATCGGGTCTAGCATTGGGTTCGGGTTCAAAAAATAGAACCAGACAATATTTAGGGCCGGGTAGGGAACAAACATTATCCGATCGAGACTCGTCTCATGGTCGCTCACTAAAGTATCATTGATTCTCTAATTTTCTATATATAGATGACTAATGGTATATATACATACATCATTCCATATGTCAAATTACACATCCATAATACTAAGTAAAATAATGAGAATACTTTATCTAAAAAAATGTATGCATTATATTTAATAGGATCAGATTCGGGTTGAAAGGTTGTCCTAGTTGATATTTGGTGTCCGGTTAGCTTCAGGTCTAGGGTCGGATCCGAGTTCAAAAAAAAATGACCCTATCAACATTTAATGTCAGGTAAGGGATAAGCCTTGCCTGGTCAAACTCAGCCCATGCTCACCCCTACCTAGTGGGTTATAGGGAGAGTAGATGTAAGCAACTTTGTCCAACAAGTGGATAGGCTATTTCAAAGATTTGAACGTGTGATCTCTTAGTACTCTTGATCACTAAGATTAGAGTACTCTTGATCACTAAGATTAGAGTACTGTTGTAACAAGGCTCACCCCTCTTGGGACCAATAAACACAAGACCTTAGAAAATAAACACGATAAATTGGAAGATTCATCAGATTATGCTAGCAACAAAAAAACAAGGGCATCGTAGATATACATTGCAACAAAGACTTCTCATTCAAAAAATGCAAGAAATTTAGACTATGAAAAATCTGAACATATGCAAATTACATCTACATGAAGGTCAACTGCAATCCAAATTCAAGTCAATACACACATCCAAAATCAATAATTGAATATTGCATTTGAGTATAATGTGAAATTATCCACTCTTGGAACATTGTTAAGTACTCATTTAATTAATCATTTACAGAATATATAAAAATCACTAGCAATATTCATAATGGAAGTCTCCCTTCTTCTTTTCTTTCAATGCTATTATTACTTACTATTGGAGGGTGAGCCTTGGCGCGCGAACAGACAGGTGAAAGCTCCTTTGATGACAGCACTCAGAGACAACCGACATACGGTCTGAGTCAAACTTTGGTGTCACCTTGAACACCCGACTATGATACAATACTAGGCCAGCCTCCTTGAAGCCAAATGAGTTCAAATGCTAGGGTTCCTGGTATTGAATATGTGAATAATAATGAATATTTTTTGTATTACATGACTACTTTGTACAATATTTAAAGGTTTAGAAATGCATAACAGAATCAATCCCTAAATTTTAGGGATTGGAATAAACTAAAGAGGAAACTATGGAGGATAAAAAAAATACAACACAATCAAATCAGAATGATATCAAAATAATATCTCAACCGGATAATAATATCTCAATCCAGAAGTCACTGGTTCAAGTGGTTCAAGTCATGGACTCGGCCTTTTGCGTATGCAAATAGGGCCACCTAATTAGACCCACATAGTTGGTCCAACCCTTGCTTGAACCCTATTCGCGGCAAAGCTAAATAGCACCATGTTGCACTTTAACCTATTGTGGGTTAGAATTAATTATCCTTATCTTAGTTTAAATAACCAATTCTCCCAAATTCAAAAGGAAGAAACTTTCGGACGTTCTAGACTTCTAGGGTTATCATCTGTATATAGAAAACTGAATGCAAAGAAATTCCCTTTCCCTTTGTAACTGTTAACGATCATGAGTTTCAGTCAGCAACGTTACCCTAATTTTTGTTGGTCCGAATTGCAAGGTTCTGGGGTGAATTTGAGAAACAGATCAGAATACAACGTCGTTTCCAAACAAACTGGATTCAGAGGCTCAGAACACCTTTTTAAAATGCAAATGCAAATTCAAATTCAAATGAAGACAAATTTATAAGTGAGAGTGAGTGGAAGATAAAAAGAAAGATGTGAAAAAGAGTATTGAAAGGTTTGTAGTGAGTAGAAGAAGTGCTCACAACTTTTGTTAATGGTTTAGCCAACATTGATTTCTGTTGCATGAGCGGTTATATTGGGATGAGAATCGATTGTATTTAGTACTCTATTTTCAAAATAAACTAGAAATTAATATAAGGTGTTAGTTGGGGTATAGAAAAATTATGAGAGTATAAGGGTTGGAATAAATTTCTTAAGAAAAATATATAAGGATGTGGTTGATGGTGATGTCTCACTTACTATATGAGAAGATGAAGAATAGTGCTAGGTGTGTGCATGTGTGAAAGAAGGGTTAGAAAGATTGTTTCTATATGTTGGTATTTATAACTTGTGAGGTGTTGTATCATGATTAGGTTTTTTGGTGTTTAAGATAAATCTTCTATTGATTAATGTCGATCCTTTGTGGAACTAACTTGATCTTACCTAAGATAAGTGCATATCTTGTGGGATATAGTTTATCTTATATTTGTAAATATTCTTGTTGGTTATGCTTATATTCTATTAACATATACCTTATTGATCATAATTATCTTAATGATTATATATAATCTTATCAAATTCTAAAATTAAATAGAAAATAATAGTATTGATAATATAAAAAATATGACTAGAACGAAGACATGTCACAAATCCTTATTGGGTTCGATCACAAACCAATATTTCAAGTTCAATTGATTAATGAGTCATCTATTAACCTATTTTTAGAATGACTATGGATCGAGTCCAAGTCATAATTTGGGTTTGAAATTTGGTCCATAATACTTTCTCATAACACTCTTCTCCTAAACCATACACCTTTTCTTCTCTTTTCTCTTAGAAGCTCAACATCTTCCAAAATTATTAAGCATTCTTTAGTTGTATAGAAAAAAGATAGGAAAGAAGTTGAGGAGAGAGAAGTTGCAGCGAAAGTGGATTTTTCCTTTATTTGTTGAGAAGAAAGAAGGGGGGTGTTAGGGTAGAACCCTAACATAGATTAATTTGGGAATTTTTTTAAGTGATAATAGCTAAAAGAAAGAAAGAAAATAACTTCTAAATTTTCATTACCTCTTCATAAGGGTACCACACTGTAAGTACTTAGTAACAAAGTAGTACTATTGGGTCAACCTAATAGGCCCAGTGAATTACAAGTTTAAAACTGTAAATAAAAGACAATTGAAATAGTCATTTGTTTCCTTTCCATT
Source organism: Lupinus angustifolius (assembly GCF_001865875.1). NCBI lineage: Eukaryota > Viridiplantae > Streptophyta > Magnoliopsida > Fabales > Fabaceae > Lupinus > Lupinus angustifolius. The sequence continues at coordinate 13,568,874 of NC_032025.1, read as the reverse complement.
CATAATCATTAAGCCTTTTTGTGGTTGAATATTCATCTTGGGCTTATGATATTCTGGCAACCCAACATTGCCCATTCCATGTGTAGCAACCTTGTCCTCAAGGTTGGAAGGAGTTGTGGTTGTTGCGACTGGTGTGGGCTGCACTAGGAGCGGTCCATCAACAGATCTAACATGGTTTGAGTGCACAAGGGAAACTGGCCCTAGCAGCAACATGTTTGGAGAAACCACAATATGAGGTGGCTTTGTAATACCACGTGAAAATTGACCAAGTTTGATTGAAGCATTAATGTGAAACGGGTCTATTGCTTGTCCTGGAGCAATTGGGCGACAACTGTTAGCATCCAACTGTGATAAAGGAACTGTGTGGGCAGATGAAAAATCAGATTGTGGTGCATTCAGTGTGCCAGCTGTAACAGAGTAAGATTAGGACTTTAAACACTTTGTACCATGTGCACAATTGTTCGGTTCCCCTAAGGAATTGTGAGGCTCAAAAACACTTTCACCCACTTTAACATTCAAAACATCATTATTCTCAAAATGAAATGAAGGAATATTCTCCAATACAACATGCGGTCCCTGGAGAAGTGGGGAGTTTCCTATCACCGGTTGCACAAGTGGTGGTGTAGAAACCTTCTTTGTACACTAGTTTGTTGACGTCAGGGAAGACACACCCTTCAAATGTTCACATGGTGTGGCTAACAACTCTCCAGAGGTGTCCAGCGGTGGTGACCGAATGTTCGTGGAGGCACAAGGCCCACATACGGCCATAAGAGAGATATGTGGAAGACATTATGGATTTTAGATCCAGGAGGTAACTTCAATTCATAAGCGACACTTCCAATAGGGCGGAGAATAAGGACGGGACCATAATAATGGCGAGCCAATTTTTGGGATGGATGGCGTGTCACCGTGTGTTGGCGGTACGGTTGTAGGCGAAGCCATACCCAAACATCCTTCTCAAATGTACGATCTATTCTCTTTTCATCCACACATGTTTTCATTCATTGTCTAGAATGAAGTAGATTCTATTTCAATGCGTGTAACAATAACCTTCATTCTTGCATAAGTTCATCCAAGCTGATGGTGGAGGTACTACCTGGAAAATAATCCCGAAGAAATGCGGGTTGCTGACCATACAACGCCATGAATGGGGACATTCCGATTGCAGAATGTTTATTGGTGTTATACCAATATTCTTCCAAATGGATGAACCGGAACCACCCTATTGGTTGCTCAGATGTGAAACAACGCAAATAGCCTTCTAAGCAACGGTTGACCACTTCGGTCTGACTATCCGATTCTGGATAGTAGGCAGAACTAAAACACAACATGGTGCCCTGTAACTTGAAAAATTATTTCCAGAATCGACTCACAAATATAGGGTCATGTTTCGAAGCAATGGATTGTGGTATGCCATGTAATATGTAAATGTCTGTGGCAAAGCGGGCCACCAACTGAGAAGCTATGAAGTTGGTTGGAAGTGCCACAAAGTGAGCAAATTTGGTGAGTCTATCCACTACAATCCAGATCACCGTATGTCCAAACGAAACTGGCAAGTGAGTGATGAAGTCCATGGAAATGTCCTCTCAAACCTGCCTCGGAATGGTCAAAGGTTGCAGTAACCCTGGCTTAGGTATGGTTAGATATTTACTTGTTGACAGATTAAACATTTTGGAATGAAACTAATTGTATCTTTGTACATGTTAGGTCAGTAAAAAGAAACTGTAAGGCGAGCCATAGTTGGTTTCACTCCTGAGTGACCAGCTGCTAGAGTCATGTGGAACTTAGAAAGTAATGTGGCTCGTAGATCTACAATGTCAGGTATAAACAACTTGTCCATATAATAGAGTAAGCTGTTTGTATAATGGAAATGAGCATGTTGTGTGTTAAAATCTAAAATTTGAGATATCGGTGTTTTACCATCCTCTGTCTTATAAAATGAACACAACTGGTGGATGATTACATGAACTGGGGATGAAAATTGAAAGAGCATAATGTTAGCAGAAGAGTGACACCAAGACAAAGCATCAGCAGCGCAATTCTCCTTCCCAGGATGGTACTAGATTTCATACTCAAATCCCTGCAATTTTGTGACCCAGTTTTGTTGTTCATTAGTTTGAAAGTTCTGAGTCATCGGATGTTTTAAACTTTACTGATAAGTATAAACGCGACATGAGCGCCCAAGTAAATATTGTCTCCATTATTTTACTAATTCAATAACATCATACATCTCTCCTTCCCGAGATAAAATATGACCTAAGTAATCCACATTGTCTACTCCAAAAGTACACTTAGGCATCTTAGCAAAAAAAACTTATTGCTCTAATAAGGCCAAAATCAACCTTAAATGCACCAAATGATCACTCAATGTCTGACTATAAATCAATATATCATCAAAGAACACCAAGACAAACTTTCTGAGAAAAGGATGGAGAAGGTCCATTTGTGAGGCCAAAAGACATGACCAAAAACTTGTAATGGCCATCAACTGTTCGAAAGGTCGTCTTGTGGGTATCCTCAAGAGCAATTCTTATTTGGTGATATCCTGCATGTAAATCAATTTTTGAAAAAATTGTAGCACTAACTAGTTCATCCAGCAACTCATCGATCGTAGGTATTGGAAAACGATTTTTCACAATAAGGGCATTTAGGTTTCGATAGTCCATACAAAAACGCCAAGTGTCGTCCTTCTTACGAACTAGTAACAGGTGCGAGGAAAAGGACTTGAACTGGGAATGACAATCCCATATGCCAACATTTCGACAAATAGAGTATCCATTGCCTCCTTTTAGGAGTGGGGATACTGGTAAGGTTTGATATTAACTTGTGGGGAATTGGGAAGTAGTGTCATTTTGTGGTCTAGAAGGGGGGAGGCCTTTGGGATGGTGGAAAACATTTTGAAATTCGTCTAAAAGGGTCTTTATAGTTGGGATGGAAGTTGGTGTGGGTTCATCTAGTGGTAGGTGGGTGAGTTGGGTGTAACAACGCAAATTTTATGATTTTGAATTATAAGATTTTATTAATATTTTTATTAATTATATTTTCGAAAATGAATTTCTGGGAATTTTCGGTAAAGAATTAGACGAAACTCTAGTTGAGTTTTAGTCTTGAAATTCTATTTCCAATTTGGTGGTAAATTTTCATGATTTTCGGAGACAGTCGGTTTCGGACCACTGTGTGGTCAAATCTCACCTCATACGGCTCAAAAAGTGGTTTTTGAGTTCCGTAACTCAGAATCGAATTCCGATCATGCCATTGGCTTCGTAATCACATTTCGACTCAAGATAGACCCTGAGCTGGTCTATAACTATTTTCTAGAATATTTTCACTCGGAATGCCGAAATTCGAAGTTCCAACAGTAAAGTAAAATCGGGCGATCATTTTTGGCTACTCGAATATTGGCCGACAATACCCGAGCATGGTTTTAATCACGCGCGTTTCGAAGAAGTCGTCGCGTCGCATGAGTCACTTCACAAAATCTACCTACTAAATCTTAT
>NC_032025.1:13564349-13565277 GCF_001865875.1 Lupinus angustifolius | reverse complement strand
TAGTGATTTCGTAAAGCACGCTTCATTAAGGTGAGAGAGAACACATCGTGACATAGTGGTGTCCGAATATGACACTCGGATCAACTAAACCATCTCAAAGGTTTTGGGGTTAAATTGGGTTTTAAGAAACCCAAGATTTTTACGGTTGAATGCTTTTGAATATATATGATTGTTGATGAAATATGTTGAATATTGTTGGGAACTTTTCTGTGTGCAGGTGTTAGAAAAACCATGTTTAAATGTATTTCGGTTGTCGAAAAGGGAAAAATTGGTATTCTGTCCAAGTCCCTGTTGCTTGGGCGAGAAACTCTCGCACGGGCGAGCACAGTCTCGCTTGGGCGAGGGACTGGGCGAGGGGAAGTTTTGGTTCTGGAATTCCCTCGCATGGGCGATAGAATCTCGCTTGGGCGAGTAAGGGCCTCGCTTGGGCAAGAACGCCCAGGATTTTAATGAGCCCCTGGAACTCTCTCGCTTGGGCGAGAGATGTCTCGCTTGGGCGAGAGATGTCTCGCTTGGGCGATAGTACCTTCGCCTGGGCAAGGAAGGCTTAAGTTTACTTGAGATTTAAAGATGAATTATCGCTTGGGCGAGAAACAATTATCGCTTGAGCGAGAGATGCCCAGTTTTAAAATGGTATCGTTGATTGAATTTTCGCTTGAGCGAAGGGTCCTCGCTTAGGCGAGAGATAGTAATTGTGTTTGACTATTTGGATTGATTGGTTGAGTATGTAATAATCCTAGTATGGGTATGTGATATAAACTACTTTGGTATAACACCATAATTGAATTAAAAAGTAAAGTATTCAAGGTGTTGGAATTAAATAGTCAAACTCGGTAATTAATTTTAAAGAAAGTATTCCGAGAAGGATGTATGATTTAGGGCGATACCCAGAAAAGGATACGTGATACCACAGAGTGAGATCGTCTGA
>NC_032025.1:13563520-13564249 GCF_001865875.1 Lupinus angustifolius | reverse complement strand
CAGTTCTCACAGGCCAAACTAGACGATCTCTGACAACCCCTCTTTGCAATCTGGATCAATGAGAGGGATGCCTAGAAAGTGTTTGTTACGACACCGTCCTGTTATGGACTGTTCCTATGGAACTTATTGATCAATTGGCTTATGAAATGCCGTTTGGTGCGTACTAAGTGGCTTGGTATGGGACCTGTACCCTTGATTTATTTCCGACTAGGTTATTGGGAGGATATTGGTGTAAGGTGGATGATCATGACATAGCATGCATATATTGCACTTGTGGAAGTGGATTCCCACATTTGAGTTACAAACATCATGCATCATTAACATTATGCACATATTATTACTTATGGTTATGATATTAGTTTATGAAATGTATGTTGATACATTCTTGTTTATGTTGATAAACAGTGGGTTATGATGTCGGTTATAGATAATATATGTGTATGTTATTATTTGGAGTATGATCTTCACTTATGTGTTATTTAATTATAGTCATGATATCTTGTCGATGACTTATATATTGATAAATGGTGAATTATGATATTGTTTGGGAATAAGTGTTGTTTACATTATATAGGTTGATTAGATAATTGTTTATGAGGACAATTGATGAGTTTGGTTAGATTTCTCATGTGGATTGGATAATTATTTACAAAAACAACTGATGATTTATAATGTGATATGTTATATATATATGAACTGCTTTTCATATCTGAGTGTAATATTTTGAGT
>NC_032025.1:13561791-13563420 GCF_001865875.1 Lupinus angustifolius | reverse complement strand
TGAGTAAGTCCATCCCGTCAATGAATTTACGTTCATTAGATGTCTTACTCTCTCTGTTGTATTGTTCTTGTTCTGTATATATTTGATATGCAGATGGCCAACAACAGCACTCACATTCGCGGTTATCACTTCATGATGTCCCCGATGGGACAATGGGCTAGTGACGGGCATAGATATACATACACAGGTGCGGTTTGTCGTTGCACATGGTGTGCAATGAGTCATCATTGATGATCCCTCACCCCGACACCTATATTGACGCTTCCTTCACCTTGCCACCAAAGAGGCCGACGTCTTCAGAGATTGGACTTCAATCCCGCCAGTCAGGAGTGATGGCGTTGTTCTCTCCCACGGTTATAGGGTGTGGCCAGATTATTTGGATGCTCCGTCATCCAGTAGAGCCAAGAGGAGCAGTGGTCTTGAAGGAGGTCCCTGCAAGAAGGCTCCAGTTTTGAGAATGTCATCCCTTCCGAATTATGCCGTTGAATTGTGGCATAATGAAGTGGAGGAAGAGGAGGAGGTGGACGGGATCGTTGAGCTCGTCAATGTAGAGAGCTTGGTGGAGGTGATCGACCTCTTGTCTGACTCGGAGGAGGAGGAGGACCCGAGTGAGGGGTCCAACATTCATGGAATCTTTTGAGTCAACTTGTGGGACAGTCGATGTCCCCTTTTTGTTTTTGGTGGGGGGCTGCGTTTCTTTGGATTTTGTATATGTTAGTGGCGATGTAGTTACCGCCTTTAGTAACCTAGTCCTTATGAACTGACTATGACTTAACCCATTATATATATCTATGAAGAGGTATAAGTATATTCAGGAAATGTTGTATCATTTCAGTTACCGTTAGGTAACCGGTTTTGATTTTCGCGTTATATGTTACTTAAAGTGATGTCCCGGAAAAAAAAGGTTTTTAAAAGGAAACAATTTTATGTCACCAATTCAAAAGAAAAAATTGTACTCACTTTTCCGCATAATAAATAAATAGTATTTTTCAGGGCGTTACATTGGGTGGGGTAGTATTTGTAAAGCCCCGAAAAATACTTCTAAAAAACATTGCAGAAAACTAGGTAAATTTTTTTTTTTGAATAAAGAGATTGTATAAAATTGTTTCCTTTTAAAAGCCTTTCTTTTCCGGGACATCACTTTAAGTAACACATTACGCGAAAATGAAAACCGGTTACCTAACGGTAACTGAAATGATACAACATTTCCTAAATATATATCTTCATAGATATAAAAGATCATAAGTATTTAATATACATATCCAACAAGAAAGGCGGAAATATTAATCATCGCCAAAAGACATTAAATGATAAACAACTCCTAGTGGCTAACTCCAAAGCTAGGATACTACTTCTCCTCAATTCTTCATGCCCCTTCCTGGAACATCACGAACAGGTAGTTTCAATCCGAGCAAAGCTGTCTATCTGACGTGCACATGTCCGAAAAGCAAACAATAGAAAAAAAAGAGAAATAGAGAGAGTAAGACATCTAATGAACGTAAATTCATTGACGGCGTGGACTTACTCAGAATATTACACTCAGATATGAAAATCAGTTCATATATATATAACATATTACATTATAACTAATCAGTTGTTCTCGTAAACAATTATCCAATTTTCATGAGT
>NC_032025.1:13560518-13561691 GCF_001865875.1 Lupinus angustifolius | reverse complement strand
ACCCAGACTCTCCCTCAAGACATTGTTGGCGAATCACCGTCCAATCAGTGTCGTCCCTGCTTACTTCACGGTGCTTTAAGTCATCCCGTCAATTTCCTCTCCACTACTCCATTATTAACCATATGCATATGAACACTAACCGCAGTTAGATGATTAAATCTTTTAACCATTATTTACCATGATCGACCCACCTTAAGTCATCTCCCTCAGGAATGCTTCTTGTGGGTCCTGATCTTATGTTAACACATAATATAAAGGAAATACATCCCACCACTACGACCATCGCTGAATACATCCCACCTCTCTCGCCCAAGCGAGACCTCTCTCGCCCAAGCGAGAGGGTTCCAGAAACTCATTAAAATTCTGGAATTTTTTTTTCTTTTCGAAATGGGCTTTTGCTCGCCCAGGCGACGCCTTGCTCGCCCGGGGCGACTTTTTTTTCGCCCAATCGGGTTTTTGCTCGCCCCGGCAACAGGGACTTGGACAAAATGCTAATTTTTGCCCTTTTTGACAACTGAAACACATTTAAACAATGTTTTTCAAACACCTGCACCCAGAAAAGTTCCCAACAACATTCATATACAATATTCAACATATTTCATATACAATATTCAACATATTTCATAAACAATCATATATATTCAAAACATTCAAACATACAAAATCTTGGGTTTCTTAAAACCTAATTTAACTCCAAAACCTTTGAGATGGTTTAGGAGATCCGAGTGTCATATTCGGACACTACTATGTCACGATGTGTTCTCTCTCACCTTAATGAAGCGTGCTTTTACTTGTCAACTACGGTTGATTTGGTTTCAAGGTTCGAACACCGAAATCTTCGTAACTACCATCATAAAAATTCGTTAGTTTTCTGATATTTCAAAAATCATTACTATTAAAATATTTAAAACTCTGTCATCCATCCATTTTCCAACTTCTCCAAAGCCATGGTTAAAGGCTTAAACAAGTAAAAATTCATATATTACAACAATGTAATAACTTCTTGAAAACCACTTGTTCATAGTTTCAAAACACATTTTTCAGGAGTTCAAGAACACTCATTTTCGGTTTTGCTTCCAAAATGAGTTAGAAAGTGTTTTAGAAAATTTCAACGGTTGAATATGTTCTTGACCTACTCATGAACAACATACTTCAATATCATCAACATACATT
>NC_032025.1:13544451-13560418 GCF_001865875.1 Lupinus angustifolius | reverse complement strand
CATTTTTCCAAAACATTTTCCTAAAGGTTCCTTTGACTTTATCATCGTCCCCTTTGGCTAAAACAATAAAAAGTATGTAATACAATATTATAATAACTCCATGAACACAAGTTGTTCATGGTTTCAACAAAATATTTTCATAAGTTCAAGAACACCACCATTTTCGGTTTTGAGGTGAAAATGAGTTAGAAAGCGTTTTAGAAAATTTCAAAGGTTGAATATGTTCTTGATATACTCATAAACAACATACTTAAATCTCATCAACATACATTGGTTGAATGTGAGGAGATTGAAGAATGAAAGAAGAAGAAAATGAAGAAGAAAAGATGATGAGAGTAACTTACTCTCCAATCTTCAACGTGCCAAGCTTTTTGCAAAGTGTTAATGTATGAAGATACATGGGTATTTATAGAGTTGTGGGGTGGGATAAATCTCATTTCTAAACCCAATTTCCAAGGCAATCTAGCAAATCTAAGAAGGTGAGTGAATCATGGGTTAAGTGAGTGATTTAGGGGATTTGGTGGTAGTGAAATCTATAAGATTTAGTGGTTAGATTTTGTGAAGTGACTCATGCGACGCGACGACTTCTACGAAATGTGCATGATTAAAACCATACTCGAGTATTGTCGGCCAATATTCGAGTAGTAAAAAATGATCGCCCAATTTTACTTTACGGTTGTAACTTCGAATTTTGGCATTCCGAGTGAAAATATTCTAGAAAATAGGTATGGGTGTATTCAGGGTCTATATTGACTCAAAATTAAATTACGAATCCAACGGCACGATCAGAATTCGATTCCGAGTTACGGAACTCAAAAATACACTTTTTGAGCCGTACTGGGTGGATTCGGCCCCGACAGTGGTCCAGAATCGACTGTCTCCAAAAATTACCAAAGTTTACCATAAAATAGGAAATTAAATTTCAAGACTAAAACTCAACTAGAGTTTCGTCTAATTCTTTACCGAAAATTCCCAGAAATTCATTTTCGAATATATAATTAATAAAAATATTAGTAAAATCTTATAATTCAAAATCGTAAAATTCGCGGTGTTACAGTATTTTGGGTCATTGAAACACAAAATATATCAACTATGGCATCCATATGATATAAGCGATATAGTTGGTGGAATGTGGCTAAGGTGGGATGGTTAGATGTTTGGCATGTTAAGGTCATGGGTTTGTGTTCATGGGTAAAAGTCATGGATGGTATAGCAAAGTCTGAGGTCACCGGTCCCAATGTACTTAGCCACTCAATGCCTAGAACAACATCAGCGTCCTGGATAGGTGGAATGGAATGTGAAAAATATGGTATTGTAAACTGATGGGTGTCTCCTTACACAATCTAGTATAGTAAATTTGCTTTGTGTTACCCACCATAACTAAAAACTTGGGAGTTGGAGAAATGGGAAGTTGTAGGAAGTGTGCAATATGTGGTTGCATGACATTGTGGGAGCTCCCTATATCCACCAAAACAGTAACCTTATGTCCATAAATCGAACCTTGGAATTTAAGTGTCTTTGGGGATGGATTACCCTACAAGGCTTGAATGGACAGATGGAAATGAATAACATTTTCCTGCACTGATTCATTTTGGACCAGTGTTGGCTTTAGATCAAATAGTTCAGGCGACAACTCATTTGCTGCAAACTCATCAATTAACAACAGTAGGAATTGCTTGGACTGGCAATGATACCTAGAGATATACTTCTCATCACAATTATAACACATGCCTTGTGCACGACGCTCTTGCATTTGAGTCGTTGTCAACCGCTTAATAAGAAGTGTCAGTGGCGTAGGAGCTACCACACCAGCAGAGGAACCCTCGGTCACAACTGGGGTTGTATAGTTGTTGGAACGAGTAAAATGTCCGCTGGCTATTTTTGATGCCACAATCTTACTCTCAACCAATTTTGCAAGACCAATAGCATGTGTAACTGAAAAAGGCTATTGGATTGCTAATACGCGCCCAATCTATGATTTCAAACCCGACAAAAAGCAATTTAAAAGCATTTCAGATGATAACCCAACAACCTGATTGGATAACCTTTCAAAACGGGTTAGATATTTTGTTACAGAACTTGTCTATTGTAACTTAAACAATTTTGCCTGCGGTTTGGCAAAAGAGGACGGTCCAAAGCGGATTGCCAGGGCTTTTGCAAACCCTTCCCAACTAGTAAGTTGGTTGGTATGGAACATCCATTTATATCAGCTCAGCGCGTTCCCTTTCATGGCGAAAGCAACCAATTCCAAGCATTGGAAAGGGGAAACTTGATATAAATTGAAATATTGTTCTGCTTGAAACAATCAATCAAGTGGATCAGACCCATCAAACGACGGTAATTTCAACTTAAGAGGTTTTATTGTACCTGGAGGTGGAAAGAGGGATGTTCCATAAGTAGGAGATTGTGGAGGGGGGGGGGAACGTGGGTGGTGGTCAATCATGCCAATCTGTTCATTAACCTTGTCAACACTGTGTCTAGTTGTGCCTCCATGGAGGATTGGAACATATCTTGGCGATCTGAGATATGTTGTTGTAGAGTGGACAATTTCTCTAGCACGACCAAGTGAGTATACTCATCCATGATAGAGTGAGTAAATGAAGGTGAAGAGACTGTTTTAGGAGGCATGATGATCAAGAACGAAAGCGCCAATGTTAAGGTGAAACTCTAGTAGAGATTAATTTAGGAATTTTTTTAAGTGTTAACAACTAAAAGAAAGAAAGAAAATAACTTCTGAATTAACAAAGTAGTACTACTGGGTCAACTTAATAGGCCTAGTGAATTACAAGTTTAAAACTGTAAATAAAAGACAATTGAAATAGTCATTTGTTTCCTTCCCATTCATAATCATTAAGCCTTTTTTGTGGTTGAATATTCCTCTTGGGCTTATGATATTCTGGCAGCCCAACATGGGAGAGACTAAAAAATAGGTGGGACTAACACAAAATCATTTCTCACCAAATATGAAGAGAATAAGTGTTAGAAGAAATGCAACAGCTAAATGATGATTAGCAATATCGGTTAGCCATAGACTTTGCATTTGTGGGTGAAATCCATCGAGAAATGTTAAAATGGTTATCAAATATAACATTTTTCTCTCTTCTCACTTTTTTTGTTCAACCAAATAAGAGAGATAGAGAAGAAAATACATTATTTTTTCTTTTACTTCTTTTTTATTTCACGCATAGCAAATAATATAAAAACTATTCTATTTTCCATATCTTTCATTTTCTTTACTATCTCTCTCACACATCTTTCTCTTCACTCATTTTCTTCTCTCAACCAAAAAAACATAAAAAGATATTCCCTCTCTATAAAACTTTTTGATCTTATACATATAGAATAATACATCATTAACTGGTGTAAAAATTTGGTACGTGTTGACCAAAAACCCAATAATTAAAGGAGAAGGGAGAAAGAGAACAACCAAACTTTAATCCTATTAGATGGGGCCATCTAGAGATGGAGAAAGATAAAGAAAAAATATATATAATAAATAAGAGTAATGTTAATCAAACTTTTTTAACCTTCATTTTGATGGATTTCTAAAACATCATAGAAAGTTGTAACATTCATCTATTTCATTTTTGTGTAACGTCAATCAAACTTTTTTAACCTTCATTTTGATGGTTTTATATGACATTGTCTAAAAGTTAAATTAAAATAATTTTGAGATAAACCTATCTTCAGATTGGTTTAAGTTTATAAATCATACTATAACAAAGGTTGGAACAAGAAATATATACCAATGAAAACTAATTTGGTTTTATGATGGGGTCGTCAATCATGGAGTCTATACTTGATACAACGATTGATAGAGACATGTTGAATGAACCAAATAGACTTGCACATAGTCTTTATTTATTTAGAAAAGACGTATGATACATGCCTAGAAAGGTATTATGGAAAGCTCTAAATAATTATGGTGTTCAAATTGCATAGATTTGAGCAATTAATTATATATATGACGAAGTTAAGACCATCGTGAAAACACAAGATAATGTCTCAAAATATTTTCCCATTATCATAGGACTACACCAACTGTCAACATTGAGTCATTATTTGTTTACATATCAGTCTTGGATGTGCTTACTATGCATATCCAAAAATTTGTGCCACAATGCATGTTTTTGTAAATGATATTATCCTAGTGAGAGACTCGAGAGATGATTTAAATGAGATGCTAGAAATGTAGAGACGAATTTTAGAAGCACTTTAGCTTTCATATTAAGGATCAATGCCCTCTTGTAGAAATAAATATTAGAGATCACATAATACCATTAGTTATTATTATATTGAAGTATCTCGAGTCAAATATACAAGATGGCATAGAAATTGCTAGAGATGTAACTCATATGATTGAATCCATATGATCTCATGCCATTTTAAAGTTAACCTTAAAGATAGAATTAAGGTATAGTCCTCCTCACCAAATTCTATAAAGTTGTCACCTAATTTTAATTTTCTTTGGATGAAAGTTCTGAGTTGTGGTTTTTATGGGTGAAATTGGTTTATGTTGGAATATTTGAAATATATTATTATACGAAGTTACACATTACTTAGTATTAGAATACAGGAAATAAATTGGTGTTATATAGTGGGCTCAAATTTCTTGTTATAATATACATCAATTATAAACAGAAATTAGAAGCACTCATGGACCTTATGTTCATAGGTGTGTTACAGCATGTAATCTCTTATAATAATATATTGGTAGTAGCTGAACATCTTTGAAGTTTTAGACACAATTAGTCGAACTCCGTTAACAAATCATCTTGTCTTATTACCTTACATTTATTTTCATGTCTGTTATTTGATTGTTTGTGGCTAATAATGTGTAATGATTGATTCCCCTGCACCAACAATCGACATCAGAGCCAATTGATAAATGACTCTTAAGCCAAACACCATATTCATAGTAGAGGTGTTTACTAGAAGTAGTAACTTTGGATTGTTGTAAAGAATGATGAATGATGTTTTGGTTGTACAAGGCCTAACAAAGACAATGTGCGAGGACAAACCAGATAAGTGAAAGAGAAGGAAACATGTCGGAACCGTGACAGGGACCATAAATGTGTTGGATATAAAACCTTATAAGTCCACATATTGGATTGGAACCAATATGTTCTCATTTGATATTAGATGTGCCATATCCTTATGGCGTATCTATGACATCATGGTGAATGATGTTAATTGCTGACGGGTCCATGAAAGCACACGAGCGTTGGTTGACTTTGATGTAGGTGTGATAGAGACATTGACTTTGATGCAAGATGTAACACGAGTATTGATAAAAATGTAAGGTGTGACACGTGTATTAACTTGGATGTGGCAAGGGCATTGGTCGATATTGATGTACAGTGTGTGTTATGGGTATAGATGATAGTTCATCTCAACTATAATTGTTGGATTAGACAAAGATGATAGCGGTTGAGACTCTCTAAGGAAGCTTCATGGTTCTTCTAGCTAAGTATTGGTGAGAGCAATTATTGGTGAACTTTTGTGTAAAAGTTCTGTAACATCGAAGGACTTCCTCATAGCAAGAGAGAATTAGGCGACGTGTTCCGTTAAACAACTATATGGGAAGCTGCACTATATGTTTAGAAAGTTGGTCTCTCATTAACATCATCAAGGATGCTCAAAAAAACTTGTGTTGAAAGGGATGATCTTATGTAGAAAGTTGTTAGAGTTGATCACTCTACAAGGTGGAGTCAAACATTCACCAAGGTAGAGATATTGTTATGTAGATTTTCTAATGAGCAAGGTATTCATTGCTTGAAATATATTATTGTATCAAGTATCATATTATCTAATATTAGAATAGAGGATTGAAACAAATATTACATATTACGTTCAAGTTCCTTGTTATAATATACATCAATTATAAGCACCAATTAGAAACAATTCATGCGCTTTGGACCAATGAGTATGATAGAGCTTGTAATCTCTAATCTCGTATAATAATATCTTGATAGCCGATTAACACTCATAAAGAATATAGGCACAATTGACCAAAATCTGTTAACAAATTCTCTTATCTTATTTCCTTCTATTTATTTTCTTGTCCTTTACCAATAGCCCATCAAGTATCGTTTCCACTGTCCACTGCACCAATAGTCTCAAAATCACTAACAAAACATAAAATGCAATTGCATAAAAAACTCAGGAGATTGTCACTCCTCATTTCATGCTATGTTACAATCTATTACCATCCTATACAAACAAAAAAGCCCATTCACCTTTCATCCTTTAACAATCCAAGATCAAGAAGGTTGCAAGGAAACAAAAGCACAACCATCATATCTCTTGCACATGATTTTTGGTTCTCAAGATACAAAACATGCAGAATCTAATTATGAGAAAAGAGTCTATCCATATACCAATCATCCAAGTAACCTTGGCAAAATTAGCTAAGGATGTGCAACATGTGAGTATATTGAGCTACTGCTGCAGCCAGCTTGAGCACCAAAGCTTGGAGCAGGGTGCAGAAGCTCTGCCTGTGGAAAAGAACTGTTAGATGGCACATCTAGCAGCAAATCCTGATCAGAATTCTCATAATCAAAGTTTAAAGAATCCATCATGTGCGAGCTATGATCATGAGGCAATGCAAATAAGCTTTTTGCACCGAAACAAGAACCATCTTCTGCAACTTCTTTGCCCTCACATCCAGCCTTTATGATCATACTTTTCGGGCTCTTCATTGTTTTCTTCAGTTCTGAAATTCGCAAAAGTAGAGTCAAGAATCATTCTTCAGTAAATCACAATAGCAGTGAACATCAACTTCTCAGTTCTAATTCTGACTATTAACAGTAGAGACAACCTTAGCACAAATTTCTTGTCTCGGTAAAAGCTGACGTTTAATTCAGCATTTTTGCTAGGTCTTACCATGTGTATAAATATGTCTGTGTGTGTTAATGGTAGTATGGTGAAATAATATTTTCAGCTAACCTGGCAATTTTTTATTTTGACCGTCACGCAATCTCTTGACATTTACAACATTACTAGATGCCATACCAGGAGAGCCCATAGCAACAGATTTTCCAGCTCTGTCTTTACATCTCTGCATCCACAGAAATATGTGATATCTGATAAGTATCAACATGCAAAAAAAAAATTCAACACAAAAGTATTGATATCTAGACAACAATCCAGCACAGACCTTGAGAAAATTATACTGTTCTACCCATTTCGACTTCAACAGATTAGATAACGCAAACCTTTTCAAGGTCTTGCAATCTTCAGGTTTTGCCCTGAACATAAAGATATCGAAGACACCTTCCCCAAGAAGTTGTTGGAAATAAGTTAAGTTCTCCTTGAATTGAGAGCTATCAAACATAATTTTAAGGCTGCACATACAAAAATACAACACGTCAACAATGTTGGATACGGTCAAAACATCTTATATTCAAGATACAAGACATTGAAATAGAAGATGGGTTGGTTGGTACATTTTTAAGAAATTCTAATGCAATGCTGTATGTACCAAATTAAATCCCTTTAATTTTCTTGGAAGTTGGAACACGATTTATAGCAATTGAGACTTAAGTTTAAGGATTATGAGTTACAAAACAACACCAAAATGTATTTAATGATAAAAAACAAGTGATAGAAATTCTAACCTATTAGGAAGTTCCGCAGAATCGACCTCAGGAAGATACTTCAGCAATTGCTGCTGCTCATCATTTGTCAAGTTATTCATATACTGCTCGTAATTTGCTATGTCCTATCGAAGCAAAATAGCAATCACATTAAGCACTTAACAATTTGATGGATATGAAGCTCTACTGCCTAATGTATAGTTATAAATGCAAAACGGCATGAGCATATTATTTATGGAAGAAGAGCAAAGAAATGCACGCATTTCCAACTCACATCTAAATTTATTAAGCCCAGTGGTGAATCGTGATTTCCGAGAAATTGTAATCTTTCAAGTGGAGACTTGTCCCTGAAATGAAAAAGAAAGAAATATTAATGACTGAACAGTTCATTCCTTCTGTATGTTATCCAAAACAATTTCTTCACACTTAATACGAACATTTCTTCACAATGCCACAGGTGTAAAGAAAAACCATAAACATGTTCATATACTCATACATGGAGATTTGACAAAGCTTAACATTAGTTGTTAACTGCTAAATTCATATCACAATTGGAAAAGTATCAAATTCATGCTAGCAGACAGGAATTGACTGGGTACAGCTACGGTAGACAGAACGGAACCTTTTTTAATCATAAAAATTAGTGATTCTCTTCTCTTGCATAAATGACTAAAAATAATGCAATACTATAATTTGATATGGGAAAACATGCCTTTTAAGTTCCTCCTGTTGCATAACTTTGCCAACTTCCTGAGATGAGAAGTTTATGCCACCGCAATCGCGGAACACAGGAATGCTACCTGAACATGAATATGCCTCACTCATTTGGCATTGTTTATTATCAACCGAAAGAGAGCTAGCCTCAGACTCTTCTTCATGAGCAATAGTGCTAGGATGCCTGATGAGAATGCTTCCATGTCCTATCTCAACAGAGACCATTGGTGTTTCACTTTCGAAAATAAGATCCTCTTCAGAAGATGCAGAAAAATATGACTGTTGTTCATGAAGGATAGCATATAAATCTTTTGTAAGCTTCTCAACAGAAGACGGCTTTGGACGACCTCCACATGTCCTCTTTTTCGAAGGTACCGTAGCTTCCCAGACCACTGACTGAGCAGGACCTAAATTAATCAAACTATGGATATTAGAATTAATGGCTTTTATTATGCGAACAAAGATAGCTGCTTTGAATGACAGGACATTTAGTATTTAGCACAATATCATAGAGTGAAAGTCCTTGATCCAAGGCAACCAATGGTGAAGAACTAGACACGGCATGTCAAATATGTAAAACTTGACATTTTATTCAAAAACAAAGTATTATGTAGTGAATATAGAGATGCACTGATAATGGAAAATAAATAAGCCTTGTCTAATTCATTTTTTTGTCATTACAAGTTACAACTGATTTGAGATACAAGTAAACCTTCATTGTAGTAAACTGTTTACATCACTTCTTGGATTCGTTTTGTCATTGAAAAGCATATTCCTGTATTATGTATAATTAGAAGCAAAGTTCACTTGTTTTCTTTCAGGAAAACCAAGGCTCTGTAAGTTGTTATGCAATTCTACAATTTATTTATTTTTCCTCCACTTCATTATCAAGTTCATGATTATGGTCACATAATATGGGCTGTCATTAAAATCCGTACTATTTCAACGGAACAGCCTAGGCTTCCATGATCGGTTACAAACGATAAATCTTCCAATGAAATAAGTAAACATTATTTGTCCAACCTGTCAAATCACTAGCATATGTGCCACCAAATTGGACGCAGCTCTCCGAGTTAGAGACGGCTGACCCTGAACTTGATCTATTGCTTGTATCTTCATCTACAATCTTTCGAGATCCTTGATTGTAATCAGGGTCGAACTTTCCAGAAACAGCATAATCATTTTGTCCCGCCTTTCTTTTGAGCACTTTCACTTCTTTGTTCTTATTCAATGATAAGCTCTTTACCCTGGAAACCCTTTGATCATCACTATCAGTTTCTGCCCGAGCATGTAAAGGGGTATAATTTGCAAGTGTTCCCTTTGTCCTCCATCGAGATCCACATGCATTGCAAAGTACTGGCTTCTCTGGTGGCCCATTGCGCCAAAGTGGTGTGCCTATTGCAATACTTATATATCAGAAATATATAAAACTTAAAAACGCTTGTTATCAAGAATAGAGCCATATCTCTGATTGAATAAACTAACAAAAACTACATATTAACATTTCTCCTATATAATAGACAACTGAACAAACAAGTCGAAGATGGAGATAGTGTCATCTTTCAGTATTCATTATCAGAGGAACTAACAATTTCTGATTTAATTGTTGACTATCTGCCTGTTGGTCACTGCCTGTTAGTGACCAATAGTTCCGGTCTTAATAATACAAGCAATATGCTTCTGCGAGTAAAACACGATATCAGTCTACACTTTACATTCCTCAAGCAGATATTCGAAAAACTCAAATTAAGAAGACTTGTAGACTGGTAATGAAGACCATGTGTTTGCATTTGAACTGAAAGGTTTTAACATTTGTCTGCTTAGTATCACTCAAGGCATCAAAGCTAAGGCAATCTAAACGAAACATTCTCATTCTTGGGGACCCTAATCATTGTGCTCAAACACTGACACTAGAGTTTTGAAGTGTAAAACTGTTTCAAAATTATCAGAAAAACAATGAACATCTATAAGGCTTAAATTTTAGATTCATCTACTAAACTGATCAGTTTTATGAACTAAAATAGTTGTTCAAGTTGATAAAGCTTGAAAATGTAATGATAAATGATCGTCGTGATTAATTTTTTCGGCCACAAGGGAGGGGACTAAGACATGTATAATGGATGGATGGATGGATACAATGCATGAACCAATCTTCTACTACAAGGAGAAGTTGACTCTATACACAAAATGGCAATAAAACCCTTCAATATCAATAGTGAAATAACTCTAGATATTTCACAAATGCACAATTGTCCTCCTTTTTTTCAACAACAGTAGGTGTTCTGCACTTATGCCTATCAAAGTAACAAGTCCAATCTAATATTCAATAGACTTTGAGCTTAATCTTGCACCAATTACATTATTTGTTCATGCTTCAACCACGGTTAAAGAAAAACAATACCCACCAAAGAAGAACACATCAAATAAGGAACTTGATAGAAATTCCCATAGTTTCCAATTCCAAATATTCTAGCCACCAAAGTATACTTTTACTCTTATTGTAATACATCCAGACAAATTATCTTGTCTGTTTAAATTGTTCAAAAATTATGTCTTTGATCAAATTCACAATCCAAGGTAGTGGTTGCAGAACACAACTTAAATAAAAAAATAGGACAAATTGAAGAGAGAAAAAACAAAACATGTCAACAAAATAAAAATTGGAAACAAAAAACTGTTCACTGGAGAAACATGAACTCACTTGTAACTCCACAGTGATAACAAGGTCCTTCCTTGCCCATGTCTCAATATTTTCCTCAAGTGAAGATAAAAAATATATATTGCAGAAAAGGGGAAGAAGATAATGTATTGACAAAATAAAAGTTTTAATAAAAAATATAAAACAAAAAAATTATGAAAATATACAAATTGTGTATTGAAGCTTCAATTTTTATGAGTATATTTGAAGGCTTTATTTCACCAACAAATACATGAGAAAGTTTTCAGAAAATAAGCAAAACCCAATAAACCCAAAGAGGCAAAGAACACTTTTTTGCTTTAATATTTGGCTTTACAGTTCAAAAAAAGTTTTTTTCTCACGAAACAGCCACAAATTACAGTGATTAATATGTGTATAACCAAATGGAAGAGAAAAGAACAATGGGGGAATCTGAGAAATGAGAAAAAGAAGAGAGAAAGAGTGCAATGGAGAAAGAGAGAGGAAGGAAGGCCTGTGTGTATGTGACTTATTGGGTGTAAGTAAATTATTCTAGTGAAATACGTCTAAGATTTATATACATTATTACTTTTATTCATATTTTCTTTAATATAGTTAACGAGGATTAAACATAAATAATGTTGTGGAGTTATACAATAATAATAGATCATTTGTATAACTCAACAACATATCTTGTGGATGGAAAAAATGCTTGTTCGGAGAGTTAGTTAGCCTCACGTACCTGTGGATGTTCTGAACGAGATTGTCTCTCATGCGATGATACATGTGATAAACCACACAAAAAAATAAATAGGATCTATTTACTCCAAAAATAAAAAAATTTAAACTTACTAATCATCATAACCATCAATTTTAAGGAAATCCAATAAATTAATAAATAGATTTAAATCATTAGATTTTCCTAGAATTGATGTGATTAAGACGTGGAGTAAATTTAAAAAATATACTCTTTCTAGTGAGTGGATCTCAACTTATAAGAGAAACATACATATGGTTCTTTTTTATACGGTTTAAAATTTTATATATTGTATATTCATTACTTACCATTTATTTTCAATTATTATTAACTTTAAAAAATATAAATGAATAATAAATGATATATTGACTATATATTAATCTTTACCTGCATGAATATTGAACTCTTTTTTATTCCTAACTCATTTAAAAAAAACAGTTTCCTTTTTGTTGAATTAAAGTTTTGAACAGAATATATCACCCAAAAAAGGAAGTTTCGAACAGAATAGTTAAATTTGGAAATTTTGGGTTTGTTTTTAGAAAATAAAATAATACGTATAGAGGTTAGTTTGAATACTTTTAAATAAAAGATATATTACCAACTGAAGTTAGTTCAAGTAGTACATGTTTGATTCCCTTTAAGTAAGGTATTGGGTTCAAGTCATATGGATGAAAAAATATTCATTGGAAGAGTTAATCTCACGTACCTGTAGATGTTCCCGGCTCGGACAGAATTGCCTCCAGTTATGGATACCTATGGGAAACAAAAAAATAATATTTACTTTTGATGCATTGTGAAGGTAAATTATTTTATTTAATTCATATTGAATAATGTTAATTCATATTCAAAAAAATGATTATGAAAAATAATAGCTCAAACAATCAAAAAAATATCTACATATTAATTTTTGTATGTTTATAATCTAGCTATCAACTTATTGTCATTATGTTAATTTTGTATATTCACATCTTTACTGAAATTATACAAACAATTCCTCATTTTTTTACCCTTACACAAACTTCCCCTAATTTTATACTTTCATTACACTGATAACTCATGCATGAGAAATAAATGTAATATTTTAAATAAAAATGTGATAAATGCAACTAAGTTAAACAAAAACATCGTATACTATGAGGAAAATCCAAATAATATATAAATCAGTGTATCTCTATTATTTTTTATTACAAAATGCATCAACAATTCTAAAGAGATATTGTTTAAATTGCTCTTATACTACATCTAAAGAACCATAAATAATAAAGAGGTATTGACTCATACACTATTTGGACTTGTCTCCACTTGTTTAATTTAATTATATTTATCACATTTTTTATTTAAAAGATTACACTTATTTCTCATGTAGGGGTGGTCCGTGTAATGAAAGTATAAAAATTAGGGGATTTGTGTAAGCGTAAAAAATTGAAGGATGATTTGTATAATTTTACTAAAACTCAGGGATATCTAGTGTAATCTACTCTATAAAATATTTATAATTAAGATATAAATGAATCGAACCACTCATTGACTATTCCAGTTGTTCTAGCTATATATTCTACCAAGCTTATTTGTTTATCAAAAGAAATAAGTTCAATTCAAAGTTGAAGTTAAGGTCAATAATTTAAATGACATAAATCTAAATTTTGTAAGTTTGACATTTTAATAGCTTGCATGCATGTCCTAAATGTTTATATATTTTTATTGATTACATTAATTATAAATTTAGTTATTCCACTTTAAATTTTATGTTTTATAATAACCACGGGTTTTAAATTATTTATATAATGGAATATCACTATTTCAAAATTTTATTTTACAATATTAAAATATTTGTTATATATTAAGTATGTAAATTTAAAAACAATTTAGAGAGAGAATCAATAATAAAAAATTAAACTTTAAATTAGTTAAATGAGTTGAGCTCAAACTTTACACTTTTTAAAGTAATTCAAGCCTAAGCTTTATGTTTTACTCGTTTTACTGAAGAATTCAAATTTAAACAACTCATTTTATTCACATGTTTGACTTTTTTTATTAAATAATTCAAATTTGAACAACTCATTATATTCACAATGTCGCATCTTTTTTCTACTTCCTAAACTTCCAAACAATATTATTCTCCTGCATATAATAAATTTCAACACCAAACCCAATATACATACTTAAAAGGCGAAGCTATTCTGTACCCAAAAAAAAAAGCCAAGCTATTGAACTTTATAGGAGTATATAAGTCTATTTTATTGTCGGAAAATGTTAATATATAAGAGCATCTACAATGGAGAACAACATTTTCATTCTTATTTGGATCTCACAATCTATCCACACATTTATATTTTTTAATAAATATAGCTAAATATTGAGAATAATAACTTATTTATTAATAAATTAAAAATTGTTATAATTTATTATAGATATTAGAAATCAGTTATAAATAAAAAATATAATTTTGTTGTTGACATGCATACAATTGGTGGAATTTTCATTCAAGAAAGACAGGTTGGGGTTTTTCGATATTTTTAAAATTTTAGTTTCTCCAAAATTTTAATTTTTTGTAAGGATTTTGTATTTTTTTTATGTTTATAGACATGCTTGTGCTTGTATTTATTTTTGGATTGTTTATTTTCATTGCTCTTCAAGAATGAGTGTTCTTATTTAGTCATTTTTGTTCTTGTTTAAGAACAAGACACAAGGAATAAGAACACCATAGTAGAGAACAGAATAAGAGCATTATTATTCTGTTAAGAAACAAACTTAAGAACATCCATTGTGAGTGCTCTAAGCCTTTATAAGTATCGAAGCATATTTCACCTTAATTATCACATCACTTTATGACTCTTATTTAAGTTTATCTATACTATATATTAAGGCAAAATATATTATAACTACATACATGGCATAATTTTCACTTACCAATTTTGCCCTTATAGTTAATAATTATTACAATATTTTTCCATACAATAAAAAATATAAATGGAGGTTAGAGGAAGTTACATCCACTAAATATATCAAACTACTAATGCATTTTTAATAATATCACAATTCATTTGTATATTTTTATCAAAAAATTATAATATCATGTACAAAAAAGTGATATGATTTTCTAAAATGAAATATATAAAAATTAAATATTCAATACTAAAAAGTATAAATGTGGGTCGGCACATATGGAGTGACTGCCTACACTACGATAAAGTTAAAATAACTTTGTAGTAAAGTAAGGATTTTGTACTTTTTTAATTTAATTATTACTTTAATAACTAATGAGGATTTCAATTTAGGGGTGAGCAAGACCTAACTCGGCCCATAGATCTGTCTTAACCCAATGACTTAGAGATAGGTCTAATCTGTCCAAATAAATAAAAGAAGACAAACCTGATTAAAAATGGACAGATTCATCGTCAAAAATGATGCTTTTAGGTCTTTGTCTGGGTCACCCGGTCTGTCCTTATAATTATTTATTAAGAATAGTTGAATAAGTATCTATCAAAATATCTATTATGTTCAAGCACATAACTCAAATACCTACAAGTCCACGCAACATTTATAAGAACACTTTGGTTTATGTTGACACTTGATAGTTTAAATTGTTCTGAAATTTTCAATGTCTTCTATAATTTTCAGTCTTATGATTGCGACAGTTTTTAGTTTGAATGATGCAATTTATGGTTTGTAGTTTATATACTCATGTATGTGTGATGCATGTTTTAGTTGAGTTTATATATTGATTGTGATAATTTTGATTGTGCATGCTTAAATATTTGAGGAAAAAAATCTACGTTTGTCATTTTGTTCTTTTTCAACCCAGATCTGTCCATATCTTTATCAGTCTTATTTTGAACTCGTCTCTCACACAACCCATCCTAATTAGTGACGAGTCTAGGTTCAAAAATTGATCTGATCAATATTTAGAGATGAGTGAGGGACATGTTTAACTCGTCTCATTCTCACCTATGGATTTCATAATGGCATATAGAAGGCAAAATATATATAAATTCAAAACTAGCACACATGATAAATCAGTAATTGAATTGATGTAATATATATTATTATTATTATTATTAATATTTTGCCCTTAATTCACCATCCTTTGACCCAAGGTCGACATGTGAGGGAAATGTTACAAATACTGTATTGGTCATTAAATTGTTAGGATACTAATACAGTGGTATAGAGGTTTAATCGGTGGTTCACTAATTAAACCGCATATCGGCGAATTTATATATATATATATATATATATATA
>NC_032025.1:13531899-13544351 GCF_001865875.1 Lupinus angustifolius | reverse complement strand
TCATTAAAAAATTAATTTTAAATAAAAATCGGCGGGTATGACTGATATAATTCAATTGAAAATCAGCTGGTATGACCAGTTTTGACGAGTTTTAGCCAATTTTGACTGGTATGATTGCATGATCGATATAATTATTGTTCTGTCCTGGTATTGAGACCGACTCAATTGGCTAGTATGAAACATTTTAACAACATTGTGTGAGTGTATACGGTAAATGCACAGTACATAATCCACGGTTAATGGGGTCTAAAATATTTTTTAGATATATAGTTATATTTATCTATATATGAAAAGTATGTTATTGTTTTTATTTTTTTGAAATTTTTTGTGGAATCGATTATCATTATTTTGCGTATAGATTTGTTCAATACTTTGTTAGTTGTAATGATCATTACTAGTTTGTATTATCATATATTTCATGTGTAATTGAAATAATAGTCTAACCTAGAGTAAGAAAAGTATATGAAGTTGTTTAACATTCATTATGAAAATAATTCCAAAGAATATATTTAACTCAAGTTCCCAGGTATGATGATCGAGTCAAAAAGAAAATATATTTTACGTTATCACGATTTGTATAAGATATTTTTTGTTCAAAATTTATTATAAAAACATTGTTTAATTAAACTCTTTTGACATAATAGATATTCATTTTTATTTTGTTGTTATGATTTCTTTTAAGCCTTCAAATTGTTAGAACCAGTGTTGTTAGAACCGGACCGGACCGGATGGTCCGACCGCTGACCGGACTTGAAAACGGCTTTGGTTTGTCGTCTTAACCGAATGAGAGTTGGACCGCTTTGAACCGGAAAAAATCCGGTCCGACCATGTTAAACCCGGTTAAACCGGATTAACCCGAGAAGTAAACCGGACGGCTCACTTAAAAATAAAAAAAAAATGGGACAATGTTCTAATATTTTGTTTTACTACGGTCCAAAAAAGATAAAGATATATTATTTCAATATAATTATACATAATTATTAATTATATAAAGTTTTACATTTATATATAACTATATATTTATAAATAAAAATTATTAATTATGTACGAAATCATCCGCTCAGACCGGACGGTTTAACCGTTTAAACCGGTTAAACCTAATACGGGACCTTTGCCGGTTTGAAGTCCGGCTCGGGTTTTACAACATTGGTTAGAACTTCTACATACAAGCTTAATAAAGTTAAATGAAGAGCTAAAAAAATTTCTTGCACTAGGAGTACAAAAGGTAAGGAAAAGTACTCACCTAAGCAAAATCACAACTTTCTAAATTCTCAAAAAATGTTATTGTAAATTTTATCACTTTCTACCATTCCTTTCAAGCACGATTTTATCGGCCTCTGAGTAGTTTTATAAGAACCATTCAGAAATACCTTTACTCGCTTAAGCAATTTTATGAAAACTATAAAGACTATATACACTCAATATCAAATAATAGAAATGTGAATTGACAACATGCTACTTATTATAAGATTTCTTAGTGGTGCATAATCTACATTTTCCTCATTAAAACATACTTTTGATTTTAAAATAAACTGATGGGATCCACATTAATATAATATTGCACGTGTCTGATGGTCATAGAGTTTCTTTGCTTTCCTTGTAATTTTTCAAACCTATCTCAACTTCACCGTGGGTTTTATTTTAGTCAAAAACAGTTCAATTTATAATATCTGGATATTTTGAGGACAGTGAAAAAACGTGAAGCCCACAACTGGAGCAAAGGGAAATATGAATGGAAAAAGGTGTCTCATTGTTCAATTTAAATATTTGTTCAACTACTAATATTAATATAAAGGAAAATTCTTTTGTCACCATACTTTATTTAATATCACACTCTTCTTTTTTATAACTATATTTCCAAAATGATTTCTGTGATCAACTATTTTTTGTTCGGTCCAAAGTGAAAGAGAAATAAAATTAAATTTTTTAAATGAATAAATCATATTAGTTGTTAAGAATTATTTGTAGATTAAAAAAATGAATAAATTTAAGTAGTTCTTAAGAGTTATATATTGATTTAAAAATAAATCAATTCTATCAGTTTTAAATATGAGAAATGAATCATATATGTATTTGAAAGATAGTTAACAATTCTTATATGTATAGTTATAAAAATTGTATCGTACTTGCCGGTTCAACCAGAAAACCGGTGAACTGGACCTCTAACCAGTCCAGTACAGGCGTTGAACCGACCAAATATTAAAACTGGTCAAAACCGGTCAAAAACCGGTGAACCGACCGGTATTTTACTAAACCGGCCGGTTTATACACATATTTTTTTTTTAAAAAAAACTTAAAAACTTAAAAATCTATTACAAGGTGACCTATCTTTGCAACATTTTTAAGGCACATACTTTCAAGACATACTTAGATTACACATTTTGGTTCCCTAACATCGTGTGTAATCTCAGTGACATTTGTGTAACCTTTGAGTACCGTCTGAAGATAGGATAAGATTTGGTAGAAAAATATAATATTCATGAGACAACTTTGACTCTCCTTGGTTGTTAAATGTTAAAACTCCAAATTTATTTGTTTTGTAGAGTGAGTTGCGAACTTATGTTATTTTATTTATATTTTGCGGTTGTTAAGTGATACTTTTAGATTGATTTATGTTTTTAATTTAGACTCTAAATTTGTTAAAGACTTAAAATTGTTTATTTATGTGAATTTTGAGTAGATTATAAATATGGATTATAAATTTGAGTATCTACCTATTTGGAATTTTTTTGTTATAGGTTTATAAATATATAAATATAAGTAGGTATGTCCGGTTTAACCGGCATGCAGTTTAATTACTGAACCACTGGTTGAATCACTATACCACTATACCAATACCCTGACCAGTTTGATAACTGGTACGGTTTTAACAACACTCCTTATAAGTATTCTAATTAAAAGTGACATATTACCTATAACAAAAACATGTATTTTCAACTACAAGGACCTTACAGCCTCCGTATGAAACACTCATTAGAAAACACTAAAAATCTACTTTTCTACATACTCAGCCATTAAGGTCCACCAATCCTCTCTAGCCTGTGCACCAATCCACACTAGAAAAAATAAGAGTTGCATATTCATCGATTTTTGACCTCAAATCAGCATGTGGATTTCCACTCTAGCTCTATTGACCCCAATTCTCTCTTTTAACTATGTTGTTGTAGACCATATAATTTTCTTCTATTCTTTTTTATTTTATCTTATAGTATTACTTTCGTTCACCTTTATTTACATTATTCTATTCATTCAACTTTTTATTTATTACTTTAGATATATTCATTTGTTAATATTTAATTTTTTATCTTCATTTATTTACTAATAATAATAAAATATAGCTAATAAATATAAATACTTGAAATACTTCAGCCTCCATCTTGTCTTCCAAGTCATTGGATGCACCCTGCGACTTACTTCCCGCTCCCGCATCTGCCTAAAGATCAGGCATCGTCCATCGAGCAGCTCTTCTTCCTGATGAGGAATTGAGCACGTCGTCTTAACTTCATATCCTAGTGGATGGTCTCACAACAGTGGGTCTGTGAGGAATCACAGACTGAATGGATGGTGCAACAAGTGCAAATCTCCGAGCAGGTAAAGTGAAAGAAGCCTCCAAGTCCGTATGATGTGAAGGAAAGTGCATAGTAGAGCCATCATAAACCATCTTCAGCTCTATGGCACAAGGCCTGTGTAGGTGTATTGGTGTCTATCACTGCTCCATGTCCCCTCCTGGGACATCGAGAATTGGTAGCTCCGAATCCTCGCGGTACGGTCCATTTGAACGACACGCGAACCGAAGACAAGCAAAAAGAAAAGGAAAGAAAAGAGAGTAAGACATCTAATGAATATTATTTATTGACGGCGTGAAATTTCACAGA
The DNA here is from genome assembly GCF_001865875.1 of Lupinus angustifolius. Classification (NCBI taxonomy): domain Eukaryota; kingdom Viridiplantae; phylum Streptophyta; class Magnoliopsida; order Fabales; family Fabaceae; genus Lupinus; species Lupinus angustifolius. The sequence continues at coordinate 13,540,476 of NC_032025.1, read as the reverse complement.
ATATCATATCCAGATAGGCACACATAATATACACAATATATCTCTCATACATAAATGCACAATGATGAATGATGTTATAACTTAGATTACGAGGATCAATATCCACGATCTCAATGTATGAATGTTATACTTATTTCATCCATCATTACACTAATATCCTCCCAATATACTATTCAGAAATAAACAAGAGTACATGTCTCATAACAAGCCGATTTGAATGCACCAAAAAATTATTCCTCGCAAGGATATATGATCGATATGTTTTGAAGAGCTGTCCATTTCAGGACGGTGTCGTATCAAACACTTTCTGGGCATTCATAGCATTGATCCTGATTGCAAAGAGGGGTTGTCAGAGATCGTCTAGTTTGCACTGTGAGAACTGTCTGATCCAACAGAATACCTAATCCAGGAATACAAGGGACTCGTCTCACCTAGACTCTCTCTCAATAATTTGCTGACGAATCAAGACCATCGCCGTCCCTCTCAACATCGCGGCGCTCGTTCGTCTCCCGTAAATTTCCTCTCCACTACTTCGTTATTCATAATGAGTATGCACACTAACCGAGGTTAGCCGATTAAATCTTTTAATCATTCTTTTATATCGATCGGTCCATCCTAAGACATCTCCCAAAGGAGTGCTTCTTGTGGGACTTGATCTTACGTTATCACGTAATATAGGAATAAAACCCTACCACTATGAACCATCACTGAATTATCCAGGACGGCCACATGGCCAAGCCTCTTACAGTTAGACGACATCGCTGGGTGGTATCATGTAATCCTTTTTAGGCATCGCCTTGCTCACGACATCATCATCAGAATCCTTGCCCGAATAAGGCTCAAGAACAAAAGTAACAATATAAGTTTGTTGGTTTGGGCATCGAGCTCTTCGTTCAAGCCACGATCTCTCCCAATTATTAAATATACTTCACACCCAAGTTAGAGTTATTATCTAAGCAATCAACCAATCAAAAGCAATCAAAAACATTGCATGCCTCTTGCTCAAGCGATAATTTCAGCAAAATAGACTCAATTCTCTGCATGGCTCTTACTCAAGCGAGGGGACTGTCGCTCAAGCAAAAAATCCACCAAACACTGGTCAAAATCACCCTATAGGTTTCGCCCGGGCAAGATATTATCGCTCGAGCGACCAGAATTGCCCACAACAGGCGAAACGCCTGTCTAACCCTCGCCTAGGCGAGAACCACTCGCTCAAGCGAGGCTGGCTCGCCCAGGAGACAATTGGGACCAGGGCTACTATTTCTTCCTCGCCCTTTTGAGCCACCGGATCAAAAATCTCCGATGTTTTTGATCCCTACGCGTTTTAGTTTCTCGAGTGGTGTTCCTTCATGGATAACTACCACAATACTTGATATTTTAATCTATCCTAGGGCATACAGCTTTAGAAACCATCTGCACTTACTCCAGGAATGCAATCATTTGGTTAAGTATGGGTTTCTAAATAAAAACAAATATAGCTCTCAAATTTTGAGGTAGTTGGGAGTAAGGGTGGCAATAAAAACCGAACCCGTAGGCACCCGCCCGAACCGAACCCGAATTTAACGGGGAAAACCCGATGTGATTGGGTTCGAGTTTGGGTTTTACCTGGTTTTAAATTTTGGGTTCGGGTTTGGTATAGCAAAGACCCTAACCCAAACTTGCCTCGAAGTAAGGTAATTCAATTTAAAATTGAAATTTCTATCATTTGCCAATTGTTTTAAATTTCTAATTTTACTTTACATACTATTGGATCTTCAAACATAAAATAAATGAAATAATACGAGAGAAAATAGAAATGTTAGAGTAAATAATATCATATTTTCCTTAATACTTTATCATTTTCAGGTTTTTTTTTCCGGGTTCGGGAATGGTATTTTTATTTTCAACCCCGTTGAGTTTGGGTTTGGGTTTTGAATTTCGGGTTCGGTTTTGGGTATGTGCAAACCCGACCCCAACCCGCCCTGTTGCCATTCGTAGTTGGGAGATCTGGGTGTCATATTCGGACACCACTATGTCACGATGTATTCTCTCTCACCTTAGATTGTAGCGCGGTTGATCTCCTTTACGTGAATGCGTAGGTTGTCCGACTTTGAACACCTTGAAACTAAACACCAAAACCAAAACAGTCCCATGAATAACAATATTTCATGGTTTCAAAACAACGATTTTTAAATTCACGAAAACCCATTTTTTGATTTCTTGGGTAAAACAAAAGTTAGAAAGATTATTAGAAATTTTCTAATGTTGAAAACGTTCATAACATACGTATAAACATCATACTAAATTTCATAAACAACTAACGATTAGATTTGAAGAGATGAAGAACGAAAGGGATGAGAGCTTACCTTGGAGTTTTTTTTAGAATCCAAATGAAAAAGAAGAAAAAGAATAGTAAAATGAAATGCCAAGGGTTCTCCAAGTGAGAGAGCTCTTTTAATTACAATGAATCAGAGATAGGAGGGCAAACCAAAGGTTTTCAAAGAATAAATGGTGCAATGGGTAGATAAAGGGTTTAAGGGATTTTGTATAAAAGATGAGTATTTTTGCTTGCTTGACAAGCAAGGTACTCGTGAAGGTGAAGTGACCTTCTCGAAGAAACATTCGCGACTAAACCATGCCCAAGTATTATCGGCTAATACTCGACTGAATATTAAAATCTTCCGATTTCGGTTTACGGTTAGAATTTCGAACATAGAATTCGAAGTGAAAAATATTTAGAAATATGTCATGGACAAAATTGATGCTTCTCTTGATTCGAAATAATATTTCAAAGCCAATTGTGCAATCAGAATTCGATTCTGAGCTACGAAACTCAAAACCACGTTACTGGGTCGAATTCGGGCGAATTTGGGCCCGACAGTAGCTCAAAAACTTTCTGTCACGTAAAATTATGAAAATTTATCACAACATACGAATTCACAAACCAAGACTAACACTCAACTAAGGTTTAGCCTAAATCATTACCAATAAGTTTATAAAATTACTTTATGTTAAAATAAATAATTACTACAATATACATTGAAAATTCACGGTGCTACACTCTCATTTATGACTAATAATTAATATAAAAACATCTTAAAAAAATTATAGTAATAAATAGACTTGACAATGAATTGAACCGACTCGGTATTCGTTCGAAACCCGACTCGTTATTTAGCTCGATAAATTTAGTTCATGAACCAAACGAGCCAAACTTGAACTAGAAATTGAGCTCGATAAATAAATGAGTCGAACTTGAGTTAGATATAATTCGACTCGTTAGGTCCTTGATATATAAAAACTATCTATTATGTTTATTGTTATTATCTTATAACCTTTTGTAATATTTTTTAAAATGAATTAATTATTTGAGTTGTCCAAATGAACCAATTCGAACTGAACCGAACAGTTCGCGAATAATAAAGTTAGACTTGTCCACAAAAATATTTCAATTATGTAAATGAAGATAGAAAATATGACAAACAATGTCCATCAGAAATAGTGGGTATCCCACGAATGTTACAAAATTTAATGCTTGTCTTTGAATTAATCTAAGATTAGAAAAGGCTTACAATGGTGGGATAACATTTGTTGTCCCACAGATTACGTCACTCCTGTTAGAATTATATCTCATGTATAGAATTGATTGTAATTGAAAGAAAGAAAGAAATGAATAAACCGATTAAGATAGGTAGTAATCGATTATTGAGAGATGAGAGAATTGAAAAAATACACCATATTCTGTTATTTCATATACAATACCTTTTATAACAAAAATAATTGTATGTTTAATCGATTATACAAGTCGTTAATCGATTAATATAATATTAGCTAAATCAATTGCAGTTCAACACTCCATTTTAATTCAAACTAGCTAAGCTGATAATTCCAAGTTCTCTTCTCTGTTCTTCACAGGTCCCTTCCTTAATGGTTTTGTTAGTATATCAGCTTGTTGTTCCAAAGAGGTTTAGAATTCCAATTCCAAATTTCCTTTCTCCACTTGATCCCTCAATAAGTGATACTTGGTCTCTATGTGCATGCTTGCTATGCCCATGAGAGACATGATTGTTGGACAAATTGATTGTTGATTTGTTATCTACAAAAATCAGCATAGTTTCTTTTGTGTGCACACCCAATTCCTTGAGCAGAGATTGAAGCCATAGACCCTGGAAACCTCCTAAGCAGGCAACTATATACTCAGCTTCACAGGATGAAAGTGCAACTACTTCCTTGAACTCCAACTGACAGTTGCATTCTATACTTGAATAGGTATCATGTGGTGGTCTTCCTATCATCCATGTCTCCACACTAATCTACATTAGTGTAGCCATACATGAGTCTCATTTTCTTCTCATTAGTTGCAGGCAATAGCACCCCATAGTCTAGACTTCCTTTCAAGTATCTAAGCAACCTCTTAGCTGCTAGTAAGTGTGAGCTTCTAGGGTCCTCCATGTATCTGCTAACCAACCTAACTCCATAGGCTATATTCGGCCTAGAGTTGCAGATATATCTAAGTGACCCTATTATCTGTCTGTAGAGTGTTAAGACAACAACTTCATCACCTAGACTCCAATTGCTCAGGGTGTTGCCAACTTCTAGTGGCGTTGTAGCAGGATTACAATGAAACATGTTGAACCTTTTAAGAACTTCTAAAGTGAACTTGTTCTGATGCATCAAGATCCCTCTGTTGGTTCTTGCAAACTCAATCCCTAGGAAATATGAGTGTTCCTAGATTTGACATTTCAAATTTCAGCTTCAGTTTTGTCTTAATGTCCTATATTTCATCATTGTTGCAGCTAGTGATCGATAAGTCATCCACATATAAGCATATTATTATTGATGCTTCAGTGGATGTTTCCTTTATATAGATTCAATGTTCATTCTTGTATCTGATGAGGCCTTGCTTCAGGAAGAAACCATTTATTCTCTTGTTCCATGCCCTTGGTGCCTATCTCAGTCCATAGAGGGCTTTATGCAGTTTGTATATTTTCTGTTCTTATCCAAGAACTTCAAAACCTTGAGATTGTGTTACAAAGACTTCCTTGTCCAAGGGGCCATTTAGAAAGCCTTACTTCACATCCAATTGGCTTAGGGACCAGTTCTTTGTACTTGCAATTGCTATGACTAGTCTAATTGTCTCAATTCTTGCCACTGGTGCAAATACTTCATCAAAGTCCAAGCATAGCCTCTATAGAAATCCTTTTGCAACCAACCTGACTTTGTATTTGGCCACATCTCCATTTGCTTACACTTTCACCTTGTAGGCCCATTTAACCGAAATAGCTTTCTCCCCTTTAAGTGAGTTCCCAACTCTTGTTTCTTTCTATAGATTTTATCTCTTCATTCATTGCCTCAATCCAACATGACTCCTTGGCAGCTTGTTCAAAACTGATTAGTTCTATTTATGCCAATAGTGCCATATGTACTTGATCAACATATGTTATGATTGAGGTATCATAAAATACTTCATAATCCCTCGATCTTGTTGGCACTTGTATTTGCCTCTAAGGTCTATCAGTTGCAACACAGATCTTTGCATCTGTTGTACTTCTTTCTGATGTGTCTTGATTTTCCCCTATATCCATCTGACTTCCCCTATTTAAAGGTGCATCTGCTGGGTTCCAATTCCATGCACGAGTCTCATCAAATTTTAGGTCTCTACTATATGAGATGGAATTTGTCTTTGGATTATAGATCTTATAGGCTCCTGTTGTGTGGTACCCTAGGAAGATGGGCTTTTCTCCTTTGTCATCTAGTTCCTTCCTTTTGTTGTCTGGTACATGCTTAAAGCAAATTGACCCAAAGATCCTGCTGTGTTTCACATCAGGCTTGATCCTTGACCATGCTTCCTCAGATGTCATCCATTTTAGTCTCTTTATAGGATATCTATTTGCAACATAGGTTGCAGTGGTCACAACTTCCCCTCCGAATCTTTTAGGTAGTCCTTTTGATTTCAGCATGCCCCTTACCATGTTTAGTAGAGTTCTGTTGATCCTTTCAGCTATGCCATTATGTTGATGAGTGTATGGTGCAACCACTTCATGTATGATACCCTCTCTGTTGCAGAATTCCTGAAACTCATTGGATATATATTCTCATCGTCAATCACTTCTCAACAACATCAACTTCCATTCACACTGATTCTCAACAAGTGCTTTAAAGCTTTTAAACTTTTCAAACACTTCACTTTTCTTTTTAATCAGATAGATCCACAACTTTCTTGTGTAGTCATCTTTGAAGGTCACAAAGTAATTGTTTCCTCTCAGTGTCTGAGATTCAAGGGGACCACAAACATCTGTGTAAACCACTTCTAAAGGTCTGCTTGATTTTGTTGGAATTTGTGAGGTGAATTTGTTTCTAGTCTGCTTGCTTGTAATACAATCTTTACATATGCTAATAGTGGTGTTGATTTCAGCTAGTCATGTCACCATTCCATCTTTGTTCAACAATTCTAGACTTTTAAGGTTCAGATTGTAGAATCTTTGATGCCATACTCTTGTGTCATCTGTTATGGACTTTAGGCACTTATTGTCACTTAGGTGGATTCGTATCTTGAAGGTTCTATTATTTGAAAGTGGAGCCTTCAAGATTAGTTTCCCTTTCCTATTGAAGATCTTGAGTAATCTATCTTCCATCCTCATCTTGTAGCCTTTTTCAAGCAATTGTCGAAGACTAATGAGATTATTTCTCATTCTTGGTACATACAGGACATTTGAGATGCTAGAAACTTCACCATCTTTCCTTTTTATCAAAATCTTTCCTATCCCTTCTTCATTAATTGAGTTGTCATCTACAAACTTGACTTCAATTTTCACTGAGTTATCAAGGGAGATGAACCAATCCTTTTGCCCAGTTATGTGATTGGAGTATCCTGTTTCTAGATACCAACTATCTAAGGATGATTGCTGAGCATTCTTAGTCGTGATCATCATCAACACATCTTCAACTTGACCAACTTCTTATATACATGTGACTGAATTCTCACTTGAGTTAGTTTCCCTTGATTTTGAAGACACTTCCTCTGCCATCAACAATACTTCCTCTTCTGATTCATCATCTTTTGTCAACCTAGCTTCTGCTTCTTTGCTTCTTCTTTTAAATTTACATTCCTAGGCAAAGTGGCCTCAGTTGTGGCAGTTAAAACACTGGATTTTACTTTTTTCTTTCTTTTTCTTTCCACTGAAATTGCCCCATTTTCTTCTAACATTTCTATATTCAAGATCATGACTTAGCTTAGGTCTTTCATACTTGTGGCTTCCATTATCAATCAAGTTTGATTTGCCAACATCACTACCCTTATCTCCATTCCACATTCCACTACTTCTGTTCTGCCTTTCAAGATGAGCAGCATTACCCTTTTTCTTGAATTGAACACTCAAGGCTTGTTGAGAATGTCTTTCAGATAATCTCTCCCTGAACCTCTGCTCACGTTCTTCCAATGAGCCTTGTAGCTCATCAACTATACGTTTCTCAAGGTCTTTTGATTCCTCAATTACTACTACCACATGATCATATTTTGCAAAGATGGTTCTAAGTATTTTATCAATAATACCTTGTTCAGCTTGTTGCTCTCCACAACTCCTCATCAAGTTGGTTAAGGCTCTGATTCTTGTGAAATATTCAGAAATGGATTCTTGTTCCTCCATTTGCAATAACTCATATTATCTTCTCATCATTTGTAGCATTACATTTTTTACTTTCACTCCACTAGAGTAGCATTTGTCAAGGATCTCCCATGCTTCTATGGCTGAAGAGGCAGCTGGGATTTTTTCAAAGTTGGGTATGTCCACACATTGATGTATTAGAAACACTGCCTTGTAGTCTCTCTTCATTGCATCCTTATACTCCAATCTTTGTGCTTATGTTGGGTTCTCATTGAGTGGGAGAAATCCAATTTGCACAATGTAACTCCCCGAAAAATACTTCTAAAAAACATTGCGGAAAAATGGGTAAATTTTTTTTTTGAATAAAGAGATTGGTGATATAAAATTGTTTCCTTTTTACAAACCTTTCTTTTCCGGGACATCACTTTAAGTAACATATAACGCGGAAATCAAAACCGGTTACCTAACGGTAACTGAAATGATACAACATTTACTGAATATACATCTTCATAGATATAAAATATCATAAGTACTTAATATACATATCCAACAAGAAAGGGCGGAAATATTAATCATTGCCAAAACACACTAAACAAATACATGAACAAGCTGAAGCCGTCGGTGTTTCAAAAGTCACAAAATGATAAGCAACTCCTAGTGGCTAACTCCAAAACTAGGGTACTGCCTCTCCTCAATTCTGCATGCCCCCTTCTGGAACATCACGAACGGGTAGCTCCAAATTTGAGCAAAGCTGTCTACCTGACGAGCACACGTCCGAAAATGCAAGCAATAGAAAAGAAGAGAAATAGAGAGAGTAAGACATCTAATGAATATAATTCATTGACGGCGTGGACTTACTCAGAATAATACACTCAGATGTGAAAAACAGTTCATATATATATATATATATATATATATATATATATAATATATCACATTATAACTCATCAGTTGTTCTCGTAAACAATTATCCAATCCACATGAGTAATATAAC
>NC_032025.1:13530841-13531799 GCF_001865875.1 Lupinus angustifolius | reverse complement strand
ATCTCCCTCAGGAATGCTTCTTGTGGGTCCCGATCTTACGTTAACACGTAATATAAAGGAAATACATCCCACCACTGCGACCATCGGTGAATACCCTGGACAGTCCCATACCAAGCCTCTTACGGTCAGCCGATCTCGCTTCGTGGTATCCTGGGTTCCTTTCTAGGTAGTGCCCTAATTCACATCATAACTCAAAGGGTAACGTCTTTACCACTACGACCATCGCTGAATCACCCTGGACGGTCCCAGACCAAGCCACTTACGGTCATACGATCTCGCTCCGTGGTATCACGTATCCTTTTCTGGGCATCGCCCTAAATCATACATCCTTCTCGGATTACTTTCTTTAAAATTATTTTCCGAAATTGACTATTTAATTCCAACACCTTGAATACTTTACTTTTTATTTCAATTACGGTGTTATACCAAAGTAGTTTTAATATCACATACCCATACTAGGGTTATTACATACTCAACCAATTAATCCAAATAGTCAAACACAATTCTTGTCTCTCGCCCAAGCGAGGACCCTTCGCTCAAGCGAAAATTCAATCAACAACACCATTTTGAAACTGGGCATCTATCGCTCAAGCGAGGTCCTCTCGCCCAAGCGACAATTCATCTTTAGATCTCAATTAAACTTAAGCCTTACTCGCCCAAGCGAGGCCCCTTCTCGCTCAAGCGGGACATCATTAAAATCCTGGTTTCTTTTTTTTTTTCCGCCAAAGCGAAGCTTTTGCTCGCCCGGGCGAGAGAGTTCCAGAATTTCATCAAAATCATGGGCTTTATCGCCTAAGCGGGACCCTTGCTCACCCAAGCGAGACTTTGTCGCCCAGACGAGGGAGTTCCAGAACCAAAACTACCCCTCGCCCAGTCCTCGCCCAAGCGAGACTATGCTCGCCCAGGCGATAGGGACTTGGACAAAATACCAACTTTTGCCCTTTTCGACAACCGAAAC
>NC_032025.1:13500568-13530741 GCF_001865875.1 Lupinus angustifolius | reverse complement strand
AACAAAAGTTTCTATTTTTCCAACTTGTTCTAAGCCATGGTTTAAGGCTAAAAACAAATAGAAATACGTACATTCTCATTTTTTCAAAACACTTCCTAAAGGTTCCTTTTATTTCATCATCATCCCCTTTGGCTAAAACAACAAAATACATGTAATAAAACATTATAGAAACTCCATGAATACAAGTTGTTCATGGTTTCAACAAAATATTTTCATAAGTTCAAGAACATCACCATTTTCGGTTTTGAGGAGAAAATGAGTTAGAAAGCGTTATAGAAAATTTCAACGGTTGAATATGTTCTTGACATACTCATGAACAACATACTTAAATCTCATCACATCCATTGGTTGAATGTTGAGAGATCAAAGATTGAAGATGGAAGAAACAAGGAGAAATGAGAGAAAAAGAGGAAGAGATGATTTTTACCTTCTCTTGAAAATTTTGTAAATGAGAGAGTGTGATAGTGAAGTGTGAAGTGTGGAGTGTTTAATGAGAGAAGGAAATCAGATTTTCCCCCTAGGCAATCATAAAAAATCTCCTAGGGTGGCTAATGATGATTTCATAGATTGAGTGATGTGAGGTTTGCTTTATGGAAAGTCAAATCTCACATCCCAATGTGAAATGATCACCTCGCAGGCACGTGCGGTAAATATGCTCGAGTATTATCGGCTAATACTCGATCGGATATTATAAATCGCCCGATCTTAATATCCGATTAGAATTTCGGATTTCGGCATTCCGAGTGACAAATATTTAGAAAGTAGGTACGGGTGTATTCAGGGTCTATATTGACTCGAAATGAAATTATGAAGCCAACAGCGTGATCGGAATTTGATTTCGAGTTACGGAACTCAAAAACCACTTTTTGAGCCGTACCGGGTGAGATTCGGCCCCGACCGTGGTCCGAAACCGACTGTCTCCGAAAATCATGAAAATTTACTACCAAAATGGAAATATAATTTCAAGACTAAAACTCAACTAGAGTTTTGTCTAATTCTTTATCGAAAATTCCCATAAATTCATTTTCGAAAATATAATTAATAACAATATTAATAAAATCTTATAATTCAAAATCGTAAAATTCGCGGTGTTACACACAATATCCAAGCATTCTTGAAACCCGAAAATAGCCTTCATATGGATACTCCAATGATCAAAGTTGTTCTCATCAAGAATTGGTAGATTCATTGAAAATCCACTTGATGTTGTCATCTTCTTCTTTTTGTTTCAACACTTCATATTCTCCAATTCCTTTCTTGATCATTGTCGTGAACCTCACTGATGAAATTTCTTGCACCACCTTGGCACTACCACAGGCTTCTTTGATCGTATGGCTCTAGATACCACTATTAGAATACCTCATGTATAGAATTGGTTGTAATTAAAAGAAAGAAAGAAAGAAAAGAATTATCCGATTAAGATAGGTAGTAATAAATTATCAAGAGATGAGAGAGAAATTTGAAAAAATACATCAAATTCTTTTATTTCATATACAATGCCTTTTATAACATAAATAACTATTTGTTTAATCGATTATACAAGTCGTTAATCGATTAACGTAATATTAGTTAAATGAATTACATTTCAACAACTACATATACCACAAGCTTATGATTGGTTGAAAAATATTTTGAAGTTAAAAAATTAATAATTAATTATTTTTTTGACCAACCACGGCTAATGGTATATGTAGTGGCACAACTTGTGGGACAGCAGAAGTGTACCCGTGTTGGTGGCGGAGTCTATTTACTTTGTGAAAGAAAATTGGTCCATCCCATCTCTGAAATTGTACTGTTAGGCCAACTTAATTGATTAGGGACGTTGTTGAGTTTTTTTCTGCTACTATGTAGCTTCTCACCCTTTTTAGGTACAAAATTTTATCTATAAAACTTTTAATCTTTTAGTCATCCTGAGAATTTAGCAAAACCTTATACCATTTGTCAAGCACATTCTTGTTGACTTGCCGCCACTAGTTTTCTTTGCCCATTCATCCATAAATAGATGTTAGTTTGTGCCAAAAGAACTATTGATTTATGCTCTCTAAAACATTTATCAAATCAAGCGCCCAACAAGGCCTCAATGAAAGGCAAATGAAATGGCTAAAAGTCATTTGAAACAACATGTATTGCATTATTAAAAACCTTCAAAATAAAATTAAAAAAAAACCAGGGATTAATGCTTTCTATGATTGAGGGGAGAAAATTAGAGAAGAGAGATTGGTGAGAAATAGATATAGGGGAATTACAGTAGATTTTTATATTGTTTAATAGGAGAGAAAATAGAACATATCTTTTATCCCAAATTTAGTATCGCTCTATGTACCATATGTTTCTCTTTGAACAGAAAAGTAAAACATGAATTAAATATATATTAACTTAATATTTTTTGATCAATGAGAAACACATTGTAGAAACTTTGGGACATAATATGTACTCACAAGAAAGAGGAGAGAAAGAGATAGAAATAAATCTTTAAATTAAAAAAATATTCATAGAATAAAGAAAGTATAAAGAAGTATTTTACTACTAATTATAATATAAATAGATGATAAAATCTCGACATAATAAATTTATTTTAAATTATATATTATAATGTAAAATATTAAAACTAGTTCATTGTAATACAATTGTGAGAATATTTTTTTAATTATAACAATTAATTTATTGGGTAATAGTTTGTGTGAGAAAACAAGATAAATGAAAGATATTTTTGCCATTGAAAAATATTTCTCTTCTCCCTTGTACTTTCTTTGCATTGGACATGGGTCCCACAATTTTATTCTCTCCTTCCTATTTCAAATATAAACTAAAGGGGGGAAACACTAATTCTTTCTTTCTCATTTAATTATTGTATTAAAATAAATATCTTCTAGTATAAGAAGATGAAATATCTCCTCTAGATATTAAAATCATGACATGTGTCATATTTAATTATTTTCTATAAAAATATTTCTAAAAACTAAATAAAATAGTACACATGTCATATTTTTAGTTGTTGAATGAGATAACTTGTCTCTTGATATGAAGAAATATTTTATTCTATTCTTATATTTCGAAGGAAGGCTAAAAGTCACCTCCTTGCAGATTGAGCACCCTTTCAAGTTTTTAACAATCTGATTGATGAATGGTTTATAAATATTTGTGTTAGTATTTAAACATTTTGTAGGAAAAATATATGTACTAACAGTATATGAATTTTATTATATTATTATCATTTATATTTTATTGTCATTGACACTTCAAAAAAGTAATACAAATGAATGGTAAATGCGTATAAATCTTTATATTGACAATACAAATAAATAAATATATATATATATTATATATATATATATATATATATATATTTTAAAGGCGTAATGACTATTTTTGGCTTTAGGAACCAATTCATCTAAACTTCTATTCATAAATAATAATAAATTAATTGTTAATTAAGGGGGAAAATATGCATGGACAGTTTATGAATTGAGTTGTGTGTTAATACTCAAGTTTGTGCAAAAGAACAAACATATCCTTCAATTTAGTCTATGGGAAATGAAAAACAATCCAAACTTAGTTCATAAAAATCTCAAGTGAGGATCATAATATTACTTAGTAGGAACTAATTAGTTGCCAAAGTTTGACTTGAAAATGACTGTACTAAAGATCAAGGTACTTTTTTCTTCATTTTTTTATTAACCAAATTGTGAGCCATTTTTCATTTTGTATATCCACTCATGTTTTTAATTTGATTTTATAAATTTTCTTTACTTAATAACCTAAAGTTGTCTTAACTAATATTTGATTAAAACATCATTTTGAGATATTATCATGTTATATCATACATCACATTCATTGACAAAACAATTATTTCTAAACATTTTCTAATGGTTTCGCTTTTTTTCTTTGCGTATATCTTCCTCTAGAAATTTTACTAACCTTTATTTCATTTACTTTACTTATGGGTACTTCTAATGATCTCCTCCTCACATGGTTCAAATCATCCAAAATATGATTATATAATCTTTTCTATAATAAAAGTTAATCTAACTTTCGCTATACTATATTAATTTCTAATTTATTCGATCAATATATATTTGATGTTATATACCATCGATTATAAATTCAAATACAATGTTAATATTATATTATAGAATCCACACTCAATATAAAATTTTATTGAATTTCTATGAGGTGAAAAACATATGCACTTATTACTATATGAGGGCAATCATTGTGGATCTTTAGAGTTTGAGGAGAAACAATAAAAGAGAAAAAAAATTAAAATCATCTCACTGATATATTTTATGTTTCCAAAACCTTCCATTTATATTATTTCTACTCTAAAACTCAACTTTCGTTAAGATATTACTTAACTTTGGGACACGTGTAAAGCTAAAATGCTAAGTTACTGGTTGAAACCATGCATGTGTCATGGAGTACAAAGTTTTGTGTCATTTTTGAGAATATACTTGTGGGGTTGTGGCTTGTGGGAGAAACCTAATCCCCTCAATGACCAATGACCAAATTTTCTATTTGTTTATGGGGAAATTATTAATAATGTAATATTTATGCATTGATAGTGTAAAGATTTATGTATAATCAATATATTATTTATCGTTCATTTATCTTACTTTTATTTAAGAGTCAATGATGATTAAAAATGAATGGTGGATGTTGGTGCAGCGAAAGCGATCGTTGTGCGGTGTTAATCATAAGCAATCAAATAAAGGACATAGAATAAATAGAAGAGAAAAAACAAGAGAATTTGTTAATGGGTCCGGCCAATTGTGCCTACATCCCGAGTGCGTTGAGCGGCTACCAAGATATTATTAGAGAATAATGATTACAAACTCTAGCACACTCATCAACCTACCTGCCCATGGGGTGTTTCTGTTTGGTACTTATATATGGTGCACATTATAACAAGGGACTTGAGTCCAATATATAACATTGGTTACTCTACTCTATTCCAATACTAGACAATGTGAGACTAATACAATAACATATTTTAAGCATTCCCAATAATCTCCACCTTGATTGAAATATATGAATATCTCGCTCCTTTAGGAATTCTACACAAGAATCTCTACCTTAGCAAATATCCAGCTCCACCTTGCTCAATGTCTAATTCTCTTTAACAACTCCTTCACATAAGAGTTTGCTCCCCTTCAACATAAACCTTCTGAGTATCCTTGATGATGCTACTAAGAGCCTTGCTCTCCAAACTTGTAGTGCAGCTTCCCGTACGGCCATCAAATGGAACAAGCCACCTATTGCTAGGAAGTCTTTCAATATATTGGAATCTCCACACAAAAGTTCACCAACAATCGTCATCTTAAATATTCGGTCAAACTAAACCTTGGAACTTCCTTGGAAAGCCTCAACTGTTATCACCATTGTCTACTCCGACAATCCTAGTTCAAAAGAACTATTATACTCCACCATAAGGAGTATACCCACAGCACACACCTTGCGTCAATGCTAACTAATATTTGTGTCACATCCTTGCATCCAAGCTAATGCCCATGTCACACTCATGCATCTCTATCAATGCTCGTGTTACAACTTGCATCAAAGTCAATGCCTATTTAACACCCTACATCAAAGTCAATGCCTATTTAACACTCTACATCAAAGTCAGTCAGCGCCTCTGTGTTTTTGTGGATCTACTAACAATTAACATCTTTCAATATGAAGTCTCAGACACGCCATTAGGATATTTCACTTCTCATCTCAAATGAGAATATTCTCTCAACATCTAGAGAGATATTGTAGCATCCGTCTCTAGGTCAAACTCAACACATGAGTCCCTATCTCCACATTGATCCTAATCCAATACTTGAATTTCTGGGATTCTAGATCAACATATATCACCCTCACCACAGTTCTGTCATGTTTTCTTCTCCTTCAATTCATCTATTATATGTTTGCGCAATACCTTTAACACATCTTGTCTAGCTATTACGCCTTCACCCTCTTTAGCCATTATCCGCTGTATGGGTTAAGAACCGTCTACCAATTGACTCTGATACTAATTATTGGTACAGCGGAAGCGATTGTTGCGTAGTGTTGGGCACAAGCAATCAAATAAAAGGTAAAGAATAAATAGAAGAGAAAAATAACAAAATTTGTTAACGGTGTTCGACCACTTGTGCCTACGTCCACGGCTACCAAGATATTATTAGAGAATAAGGATTACAAACCCTAGCACACTCATGGGCCTACCTGCCCATTGGGTGTTTCTATTTGGTACTTATATCTAGTGCACATTATAACAAGGGACTTGAGTCCAATATTTAACATTTGTTACTCTACTTTATTCCAATACTAGACAATGTGAGACTAATAAAATAATATATTTCAAGCATTCATAACAGTGGATAATGCAGTGACAATGTAAAAACTCTTACAATGTGAGTACAGATATATTTTTGTTCATAGATATATCCCAAGACGTTTCTTGATAATGTGTCTATGCTACATACCTCTTCTTCTTTTCTCCACTCTACCCTCTAAGCATGTCCTTACGTAAGCCACACTTGTTTGTTTATTTATTTGCTTATATTTTAATTTCTTTCAGTTACATACTCAAGTAGTTAGAATGGGGCAGGTAATAAATAGTTAGAATGCTATACTCTATATTTATCATTTTTGTCAGTTACATATGCAAATAGGATATAGAATTTCATATAAATAATAAATTAAATTCAAAGTCTTAATCGTATTTTTATTTTCATTTTCCAACTTAAATAAATCATGAAAACTACTCTAAGATGAATATGAAGAGTATGGATTAAAATAGAACAAGATTCTATCCATTAATAGAGAGACAGGTATTTATTTTACATGTGTTTTCAATAATAAAAATGTTATTCCATTGTGTATAAAAGATAAAAATTTCTAATCTCGTTATTGTTTTCTTTATATTTTATACTATTTATTACTCCATTAATAGAAAGAATCTTTATCCACTAAAATAACAAACAAGCAAAGGCAGGGAACACAATTGTATAAGATCAAACCTACCCACTGCTAACCGGATAAAGTTAAATAATAAAAAGAGACCAAATGTATAAGATGAGAATGTATGAATTTTATTGTAACTTTATTATCTATCATTTATATTTAACAATCAATAATTCTTTCAAAAATAATATGAATAGATAATGGATAATATACTACATACTTATAAATTCTTATGGTAACATTGTATTACACTCTAACAGAAAAGGGTAAAGTTTCAAAATCATGTGAAACGGATTGAGGATAGAAGCAAGCAATGGTTATAACTTATAATAAGTTATCAAGCCAATAAGGAGATTGGGAAAGCTAAGTTGGTGGATCTAAAATTTGAAATGGATCGTCTTCAATATTGAGAAGAGAGATATTTTTATAAGTTTTAATTTAAAAATAATAAAAATTAGTGGTTAAATTTTGTGTATGCTATATATTAAAATATGGGTCTAATACTGAACTCTCCGGCAGTACTAGTAAGTATCTCCGCTCCTAAAACAAGGAAATATAAAAATGGAAACCTAAAAAAAGTCTATAAATTAAGTGCATCTTATATGTTTCAATTATATCCATGAAGTATTTTATGTTTGTCTATTTTATCTTTTATAACTTCTAATTTTATGCTTATTTATACTAAATTTTAACTTTTATAACTTCTAATTTCTTGTTTATATAAATTTTTATAATCTATCAATCTATACTTCTATACTATTAATAAAGACAAAACAAAAAATAATCATCACCGTGATAGAGATGGCAAAAAAACCCGACTCGTGGGTACCCGGAGAAATACCCGTAACGGGTATACGCAAAAATAACTTATGGGTGGGAATAGGTTTTACGATACCCGCCCTGCGAGTATCCGCGAATTTAATATTTAGTTTTTGATTAAATTTTTATATATATTTATTATTATTTTAAGATTATATATCATATATTTTATTATTATATCATAATAAATTATACACACTTGACTATAATTACAAATTTATCAAATATAAATCATATTATTCATATAATAATCATTTTTACATATTAATTATTACAAATTATATAAATATAATTAAAATAAAAAACTCAATGGGCACCCACAAATACCCGCTACGCGCACGGGTAGCCGCAAATATTGCGGGTTTGGTAACGGGAAAGTACTACCTGCGCCCGCCCGTGCCTGTTGCCATCCATATACCGTAACATAATTTTATATTCTAAATTTATTCTTTTTAACATATCTCATTAATAACTAATATAAATTTCCACACTTTACTTCTATTGCTTTCATTTTTTATATTAATATATTATTAATTTTCCATACATTATCTTATTTATATTTTCACTCTCTATTAAGTTCATATATTGCATTTTTTATATTTAAATTGTTTTTTCTTAAATAGTATAACATGAAGCTGAAAAAATATGAATGCAGATTGATCAGCACGGAGTGCCGGTCGATACACTAGTTTTAAATATAAGAAAAGATATATGCATTAATAGAGTTTTATATTGTCGCTCCATCATTCATATTAAATTTATGCATATAAAATTTTATACTTACAAAACATAAATATTTCATTTAGTAGTTAATTTAGTGATTTAATGAAACCTTCCTTTGTATTTATAAATTATAGCTTGGCCTGGTTTGCAAAGCACTAAATCCCCTCTATTGGTCTCTTATTAAAGTGTATATTAATTATGCAATTAAGATAGGCACTAATAATATAGGTGTTTTTTATACTGTAAACACATCACTTACCATTTATCCATTTATATGACAATAATTATCAACTCTTAAATAAAAGTAATAATAATATAAATAAGCGTCAATGATATATTGATCATGTAAAAAACTTTATATTGACGATGCATACATATTAAATTTATTAATTATTTATCTATTTTGTGAGAAAAAGATGTATGTAACGACACCTTAAGTGATTTTTACATTGTTATGACATTATTCATTATTTATATTTAATTATTATTGACTTTTAAATACAAGTCATACAAATGAGTGATAAATGATATATTAATAGTGCATAAATTTTTTTGTTGGATAAAAATTATACTCTTCTAATGATACGGATAATTAAGTATAAGAGTATGTATGTGATGATATTGGTGTGTTCCAAACAAGGTTAGTGCGCACTTGAATATGGGATTATAATGCATATTACAACACTTTCAATTAGGAGGTACAAAACCTTTCCTTCCTCTCTTCCCACCATTTATATTGACGGGGCCTATCCTAATATATCTAAGAGGCTATGCATATAAAAATATATGATAATAATTATTTTAAAGAAAATTATGGAGTATTTTTATGGGATTTTGAGAAATTGTGGTTACAAGTTATCACACTTTCTGTGTTACAGTTTTACTAACGGAATTGGTTTTTTGGAATTAAACAAAACTTAACAACAAAAGTTGTACAAAATATCGATTTATAAACTTCATATTTCATGTGAACCTTAAAGTTTTAATCATCTTATTTTTATTATCATGTTCATCGAATGAACTTAAATTAAAACTATGAATTATACTAAAACTATTATATAATTTATAAAAATAAACATTTCAATAAAATAAAACAAAAAAGAAACATGTTTAATTTAATTATAATTTTTTAAATAGACTCCTTATTAATGTGATCCCTGGTGGTCGCACTTGTAGCACAATTTTTAGCTATACAATGAGGATATTCTTCTTGTACCCAAGAAAAAACCCAAAATACTCACATGTATAGCAATATCTGGTTTGTTCCACATTTGATAGTGGATATTCCACACAAAAAATTTATATTCCATATTATTTTTATCTTTTAATAGATTTTTTGGTGAATAGACCTTCACAATTCCTAATATGATTCCTACTTAAAGCAAGAAGATAAAAAATAAAAAAAAAAAGGTGAGATTTGTAATTAGGTGCGAATCTTAGACTGTATTTTTAGATGTGTGCTAGCAACATTGAATTGAAAGAAAAGAAATAACTATTTAATTTTAAAAGGACGAAATTTGAC
This sequence comes from Lupinus angustifolius, assembly GCF_001865875.1. NCBI lineage: Eukaryota > Viridiplantae > Streptophyta > Magnoliopsida > Fabales > Fabaceae > Lupinus > Lupinus angustifolius. The sequence goes on along the minus strand of NC_032025.1, from coordinate 13,520,729 downwards.
TAATTTCAATCAGGCTTGTTAATTTAATTAACATCAAGTTCCTTATTAGAAATTTGATTTTTGTTATGAATATAAAAATGCTTTGTCAATACAAGTAAATATGCATTTTATTATCCACACATCTGTAAATAAATTAATCTTCATTGGTCAACTTTATAATTAAATAAAAATATAGTTAAATGATATATATAATTAACTAGGGATCACCTCAAACCTAAAATTAATATTCAGGTTCCAACTGGCCAGTTTGCATAATTTTTTAAATAATCTTCAAAGATTAAATTTTTCTGAACCAAAAACAAATGAGGGTGAACATTACAAAATCTTCCCACTATTTTTTCTATCAAGGTAATATAACTTTAAATTTTCAAATTTTACTAAAGAAGTAAGTTAATTAGCTAGTAATTAATTCGCCAATAATCCAAACAAAAGTAAGATTAGCTATATAATATTAATTTAAAGAATTGGATTTCCACTTCTAAAGTTCACATCGGATATGAGTGGAAAAGATTAACTCTTCACTCATTCTATGTCAGGTAATAGTTAGACCCAATAATTAAAGAATAAAGACTCATCAGTTGCAAACAAGTGAGACACTATTATAAATCAAATTACATAAAAGTTAACTTTCCCACCATTACTGGGTGGGGCGGTGGTTATGACGCGGACCAATTCAGTTTTTTTCTAATCAAACTTAAATCTTCTTTGGGGTTAAGATCTATATGGTTCATATTTGAATCAAATATAAATAATATTTCTTTTATAAGGGATTTGTAAATATATTTTTAAAATAAATAATGGGATGACATCCAGCTATAGAAAAGTTGGACAAGTAATTGTGCCATATTTTCTTGATTGACAGCAACTAGATATATAAGGGGTATGATTATTTGATTGATTGTCCATTCAATTTTGGTTTTATTTTAATGAAAGTTGACATTCTTGAATTAATTATCGGAATGCTCATGGATATTGTTAGATTCTAACTCAAAATTATTGATGTGTTCTTGTTCATGATCAAATATAATGATGCAAATGATGCAAAGGTCAAATATGTTAAAGTATTTGAGGTGAGACTTTCTAAGAATATCAATAATTGAATATAACATTGCAAAATGTTATTCAATTGTGTTTGGTGTTGATTTGCTTTTGTTACTGCTTTTTTTTTAAATCATTTATTTCTATTTTTTTCCTCCAAAATATCAACGTTTAAATACTTATATTTCAATATCTTCTATTATTTATTTAGATTGCAAATTTGGGTAAATGAATCAGTGATAATTTTATGACAGAAAAAGGAAACACAGAATTTTAAAATTAGAAAAATTACTTTAATCAACTTTATGGCTTTAAATGTAATGGTATCAATTTGATTATAATGAAAAAGAGATTATATATGTTATTGCTCGGAAACTAAAAAAACACATATTTCATAGAACAAGCAAGTTAAATAAAAGAATAATTCAAATTTTGCAACAAATGAAATTTAATTACAGTAGTGAAAATTAATAAAAATACAAAAGGAAAAATTCAAATTAATTTAGTGTAATATCTAATTATTTTTCAATCCTACTCAAAATAGGAGATTTGTACCATGTGTATGGGTCACCCTTAAAACTTCTATTGAAAAATTGTTTGTTCAGGTGATAATATACTTCTTGTTCCAACTTATTTGACAGCTTTTTGATTGATCATAGATCTATGATTAGCAACTTCAGTGTTGTCTTATTTTTTGGCTTTTTGATACTTTCTGCTTGAAAAAATGGACCAACCCAATAAATTGCCCTACTGTGGTATTTTGGACAACATGCTTCTACTGGAATTGTTCTTGTAGGCTTAACCCAAGGGCCTCAAATGAAATCACATCAAAATTTCCCCTTTGTGGATTGACTTTCACTACTCCTTTGTTCTATTTTTCATTTTGGGATTTGATTTGGCATATTTTTATTACATGTATAACTTTTCAAAAAGGTGAAAATAAAAAGAAATGATCCTGCAAAATTGGAAAACATTTGAACTTTGAGTGATAGTATGGCGATGATGAGAGATGAATTTTAATCCTATCCATTAAAATGAGACATTTTATCATAATTTTATGATAATTAATGAAATTAGTGTTTCGCTTTGGGCAAATCAAATCTCAACAATATCTTTTAAGTTTGTATCTTGGTCTGAATAATATTTTTTAAAAAAAGATATTGATATGACTTATGATAATCTTATCCGTGGAATGTGACTTATGTGTCAAATTCATGTTTTTGGGTAAGGCTTATGTGTTTGGTCGATTGTGTTTAGGGGAATGTGTTTTTGGGTATGGCTTATGGCTTATGTGTTTGGTTGCCTTAAATCTCTCTTGCTTGCCTATCATGGATTTGAAACCAAATCTCTTAATCTTATATGCTTCACACGCCTAAGAAGCCAAGTCCAACTTGACTAGCCTTAGTGATCTCCATGCCTAGAACTTAGGAGCATCCATATTCCTTGCATAATTGTAGCCACGACTCTATCAAAAGAAATCCATATAGCTAAGCTTGAATTCAAATAGATTTGAATTGAAAATCTCCCTTACTTCAAAGTTGATTCACACGCCCAACATGGTAACATGTCAAGTCTAATTTAAACATTTGACAAGTAATCTTTCACGGCTCTACAAGGTAACCCTATGTGAGTTTTGAATTTGAATTTAAACAAGTCTTTGATCCGCTTATCCCCTTGTGTGACACGTCTAACGCCTCGAACCAAAAATAAGTAAAAAAAAATTTGTTTTTTTTATAATGTAAACTCTTCATTTACAATTAATTTTTTTTCGGGACATCACATTTAGTAACCTAAAATGCGGAAAAGACAACAATAATTTGTGGAATGATGCTTTATTGAAATAACTGAAAACATATACAAAGGCAAAGCGGAATACATCTTAATCCAAACTAAAATATATAGAATAGTCTGGTTTATTCAGAACATTATAAGTACCATACACAGATACTCGCCTCAAGGACAACTAGAAATAGAAATGACCACTAGCAACTAGCTCTGGGGTTAGCGGGTGTACTAGAACACTCGCTGGGATCCTCCTCCGTCTTAGAATCGGAAGAGAGGTCCACCACCTCAATGGAGTCCTCTATACATACCAACTCCACACAATCTTCCTCTTCGGCTTCTTGCTCCTCTTCCGGTTGTTGGACGAACCCTATGACTTTCTTCCCACTCCCGCCTCTGCCTGAAGATCGGGCGGCGTCGGTATAGCAGCTCTTTTCCCCATTAGGGAACTGGGCACATCGTCCCTACTCCGTCTCCGAGCAGATGGTCCAACATCAGTGGGTCCGTGAGGGATCACAAACTGAATGGATGGCGCAGTAGGAGCAAATCTTCGAGCAGGCAAGGTAAATGAAGCCTCCAAGTTTGCATGTTGAGAAGGGAAGCACATCGTAGAGGCGTCACAAACCATCTCTAGCTCTATGTCCATCACTACTCCATGTCCCCTCCTGGGACATCGAGAATCGGTAGCTCCGAATCCTCGTCGTACAGTCCATATGAACGAGAACGGGAACCGAGAACAAGCAGAAAGAAAAGAAAAGAAGAGAGAGTAAGACATCTAATGAATATAATTCATTGACGGCGTGGAATTACACGAAATATCACATCCAGACAGACACACATAATATACACAATATAGATCACAAATATAATGCACAATGATGAATGCGGTTATAACTGAGATCATTGGGGATTAATATCCACGATCTCAATTATGAATGTTATGCTTATTTCATCTATCCTTACTCCAATATCATCCCAATATACTATTCGGAAATAACCAAGAGTACAGGTCCCATAACAAGCCGATTTGATTGCACCAAATTTTTTTCCTCGCAAGGATATATATATGATCGATTGGTTTCGAAGAACGGTCCATTTCAGGATGGTGTCGTATCAAACACTTTCTGGGCATCCCTCTCATTGATCTTGATTGCAAAGAGGGGTTGTCAGAGATCGTCTAATTTGCGCTGTGAGAACTGTCTGATCCAACAGAATACCTCATCCAGGAATACAGGGGACTCGTCTCACCTAGACTCTCCCTCAAGACTTTGCTGACGAATCACCGCTATCGCCGTCCCTCCCAACATCGCGAGGCTCGTTCGTCTCCCGTAAATTTCCTCTCCACTACTTCGTTATTTATAATGAATATGCACACTAACCGAAGTTAGCCGATTGAATATTTTAATTAGTCTTTTAAAATGATCGGCCCATCCTAAGACATCTCTCAAAGGAATGCTTCTTGTGGGACTCGATCTTACGTTATCACGTAATACAGGAATAACATCCCTACCACTACGAACCATCAATTGAATTACCCTAGACGACCACATGGCCAAGCCTCTTACGGTCAGACGACCTCGCTTCATGGTATCATGTAATCCTTTTTAGGCATAGCCTTGCTCACGACAACCTCGTCGGAATTCTTGTCCACGTAAGGCGCAAGAACAAAAGTAACAATATAAGTTGTTGATTTGGGCACCAGACTCAATCCTCTGAACTACGGTCTTTCCCAAGTGTAAATACACTTCACACCCAAGCTAGGGCTATTGCCTAAGCAATAAATCAATCAAAAACAGTCACAATTTATGTTTGTCTTTCGCCCAAGCGACAGACTGTCGCTCAAGCAACCAATTCATCAACACAGACTCAATTTCTTGCATGGTTCTCGCTCGAGCGAGGGGAATGTTGCTCAAGCTAAAAATCCACCAAAAACTGGCCAAAATACATGTCTGGTCCTCGTCCGGGCGAGGTACGGTCGCTCGAGCGCCAAAAACTGCCCAGGACAAGCCAAGCTCACTGCCTGGACATCGCCCAAGCGAGGCTGGCTCACCCAGGCGAGGGGTGACTCGCCCAAGTGCCAACTGGGGGCCTAACTCACTATTTCTTCCTTGTCCATGCGAGGCTAGCTTGTCAGGGCGAGGGTAGTCTGGTTACCAGGACTATTTCCTCGCCCTTTCGGGCTACCGGATCAAAAATCTCCATTGTTTTCGATCCCTAGCGTTTTAGTTTCTCGAGTGGTGTTCCTTCACAGATAACAACCACAAGACTTGATATTTTATACTATCTTAGGGGAATTCAGCCTAAAGAAACATCGTTCTTAATCCAAACACGAAATCATTTGGTTAAGTACGAGTTTCTAACAAAACAGAAATAACTCCCAACTTTTGAGATAGTTGGGAGATATGGGTGTCATATTCGGACACCACTATGTCACGATGTATTCTCTCTCACTTGGGTTGTAGCGTGGTTAATTCCCTTTTCGTGAATGTATCAGTTGTCCGACTTTGAACGTCTCGAAACTGACATAAAACACAAATTAATGATTCGCGAGTTAAATCGCTTTCCTACTGACTCTAAGATAAAAACATCATTTTAATCCATTCTAAGAACATCTGAGACTTTCATCCATCTGGTTCAAGATTCATAATCCCGAACCATCCTTTATCCTCGAAAGTCTCGTTCCTGATCCTTATCGTGTTCATGATCATTTCAACACCTTTTCACAAGGATTGATCTCATGATCAAAACGACATTTCAATTTAAAATATTTCTTTGATTTTAAAATCATCATCTTTCATCAACATAAATAACATGCATCTATTCCAAACACTAAAACAACCTCATGAACAACAAGATTTCATGGTTTCCAAAACAACAATGTTTATATTCACGAAAACTCATTTTTTTTCTCGTTCTTGCGTATAACAAGAGATAAGAAGGTTTTTTAGAAAATTTTGACGGTTGAAAATGTTCATAACATATGCATAAACATCATACTCGAATATCGAAAACAATGAACGGCTAGATTTTCTAAAAGATTAAGAACAAAAGGGATGAGGTTTACCTTGAAGTTCTTGAGAAAATCCAAAGGAAGAATAATGAAATACAATATAGAGTCAAGGGTTTCTCTACCTTGAATGAGCAAGTAGAGTAATTTAGATTAGGGGTGCAAGCCAAGGGTTTCAAGAGGTTTTATGGCTCTTTTAAGTGGAATAAATTAGAGTTAGTGGGATTGAATCAAATTTATGGAGGCAAACCAAGGGTTTCCAAGATTAATGGTGCAATAGGTAAGTGAAGGGTTTACGAAATTTAGTGTAAAGATGAGTATTTTCGCCTGCTTGTCATGCAAGTTTCACTCGGGAAAATGAGGTGACTTTTTCGGTGAAACATTCGTGATGAGACCATACCCAAGTATTGTCGGCTAATACTTGGTTGGATATTAAAATCTTCAGATTACGGTCAGAATTTTGAAATGTCGAATTCGGAGTGAAAAAATATTTAGAAATACGTTTTGGATAAACTTGATGTCTATCCTAACTTGAAATAATATTTTGAAGCCAAAGGCGCAATCAGAATTCGATTCTGAGTTACGGAACTCAAAAACACTTTTTTGGGCCGAATTTGGGTCCGACAGCAGTTAAAAATTTTCCGTCACATAAAATTACGATAATTTACCACAAGATAGGAAATCACAAAAAAAGACTAACATTCAACTAAAGGTTAGCCTAATTCATTACCTATTAATTTCTAAAATTATTTTTTGTTCAAAAATAAATAATTAATAAAATATATGAAATTTTCACAATGTTACAACACGCCTAGCCTTGAACCATTCCATGCACCTAACTACCCTTCACACGCCTAAGTCATTCACTTGGCTACTAATGTGTTGTTTTACAAGAATTACATGAATAATTCCCAACCCCAAATTACATGATTTTATTTGCAACCAAATGATAAAATACTTAAAAGAATAAAGCTAAACTACCCATGAGACATTATTTTCATAATTGGTAATAAAAATAAAAGTCACTAATGCCCCCCACCCCCTAAGTCATGGTCCTCCAAGTGGCTCTCTAGTGTGAATGGTATTCTTTGCAAGCCTTTCTTGTGAAGTTTTGGTCATTTCTCTAGTCCTAGGCCCCCTAGGTCTTGTCTGGCCCTTGAATCAAGGGTTGTCTCTAGCTGGTTCATATCATATATAAAGTTCAAATATGTGAAATGTGTTTCACATGCCCATTATTTTCATTTCTCCTTGATCATTGTCTTGTTTTAAACCATCTTTTGACACAACATTCAACATGATGAAATGTGCGTAGACTTCAGATCTAGGTGATATTATTTCTGGTTAGGACGTTAATGGTTCTTTTGACAGTCATTAATAATGCATTTCCTTTGTCCTAACTTTTACATTAGATATTCATCTAGGATTTTCATCGAACTTCTTGTATATATTCATTTTCCATTTTCTTTCACACCCTGACCGATTAAGATCTTTATTTGACTTTGGGTTCTTTATCCTAATAATTGAATGTCAATAAAAACAGTTGAAAAATTATATTTCTCACGTCATTCATATTTTGTGGGCAATTCAGAAATAACCCCCTTTCATAATGAATATGATTAAATGAGTAGACTAGAAATATTTCTTAGTATTTTATAATTACGACCAAACTTTGTGTTATTTGAAAAAATACGTTTGGTGATTCATTTCACTTTGAGTCTTAAATTTTCATCATCCTCTATATCATTTAAATGCTTAGGTGAATTATCTCAGATTGATGCATTAATTAATTTAATTTGGTTTGTTTTTTTTCTTTTGGAATGATATGATTTGCATAATAAAGTATGGGATGATAATTTGCATTTTCAATATATTATTTTGTACTCATTAAAAACATGTATAGTGAAAGATAAATCTTTTATTCATGACATGAAAACACGAGTGTCTCATTATTTGATGACCCAAAGCCTTAGGAAGAACATTATGAGTTGGAAAGCAACATTGTCATTTCTATTATCTTTCATGATTGGGTAGAAGGTTTCCTTTAGCCTTCCTTGTACCTTGTATTTGATATCTTTATGCTTCTCTCTAAAATGTTGTGTGATACTATAATGATATCCATATCTAGCAGTAGGATCATACCATTTAGGATATGATGACCTAAAAATATTCAATTCCACACAACTCAACATTCCTTAGTCTTGGAGTTTGGCAAAATGTTCGTCATAAGATGTTAGAATGAGGTCGAAGTATGAATTTCCTTTGGCTCGAGCAAAATTTAAGTGCTGAATATGTTAGGTATTTTGTGTTTGTTGCGGGATATCCATTTAGTTTGTGTTTGAGTGATGTTTGGCGAATTGTATGGGTGTACAATATTGATGGACATAATATGTATTAGATGTGTATGAAATTTGATACGAGTATGAGGTTTTGGAATATAAGCTTTGAAGATAGTCATTTGGTTTCTTGTATTTTCATTCATTCCCTACAAAATTGGATTCCCATTCCTTCTTCTTCAGGGGGTGTGCCATCTTTGCATTACTTTCACATATAGGTTTTAGGACATCTAAAAGAAATGTGTTTTTAAGATAAAAATATTTTTACAAAGCCATGAAGAAAATTTACATAGAAATATCTCTGACGCAAGAATACTTCAAAATTATTAGATACATTTTTTCTTGTACCACTAGTATAAAATCATGAAACGATTAGAATGTTATTTTCAACTTTTTTATTTATATTTTTTTGTTATATGATTGAAGATGGTTAATTATTTGTGACAAAAATTATTTATGAATACCAAGGTCATAAGTTCCTATTTCATATCTAATGAGTATTATTGTCACCATTTGTTTCGTGACAATTCCAGATGGCTATCAATGATTCAGAGTCTATTTGTTAGGAGGAATGGTATCCATCTACGACCATGTTAGAATCGTCTCATACTCTTCTGGACCAACATATCTTAGGTTAGTTAAGTAAATTCAATAACTACTATAGTCAACACTGGAATATTTAGTAGAAACTACACATGTTGTAAACCTTACTCCTGTATTTCCAACAACTCCGACAACTTTGATCAAAGTGTTTAAGAGCTCCATGTATGATTCATTTAGAACTATAACTTCTATAATTATATTTGATGACATGCTTGACTAATGTTAACCGGTATTTATATATATTTTTGTACGACATATCTTAAAAATGGTTGTTTTTAGAAATCGAATTATTGATTTTAGTTATCCAAAAATTTAATAAAACCTTACCCTAATCGATCAATAACATATTGGTGATATTAGAGTTTTTGATAAAAAAGAAAATGATCCATAATCACATTTAAGAGTTTAAAACTGGTTATCTTCACTATTTGTATGTCTTATATTCTTCAATAACCAACATCCTAAATTTTTGTTTTGTAACCAAATAGTGTATATTTTGTTGAAAAAGACACGTGCAACTTCTAAACTAAACGGTGGTGTTAGGTCGAGTCATTCTACACCATCCGTCACAAAATCCACGTGTCAATCACCCACTTCACCTTTGCATTGCCACGTTTTTCTCTCCTTCTCTCTCCCGCCATTCTCTCTCTCCCTCTCTTATCTCTCACCACTCTCACCTTCATTCTCTTCTCTACCCTCAATCACACTTTTCTTTTTCACTCTTAACATCATTCACATTCTACATCTCCTTATAATTAAGCTACCTTTTCAAGTACCCTATTGCATCATTGTTACATATATTAATATAACCTTAATAATTGTCTTAAATTTGTTACATGCATAACATTTTTGTGTGTGAATCAAACCTATGATTAATGATGTCTAGCCAATGTTGTTCAAATAAGATGAATAGAACAACCCCACCTGGGATTCTTCTAATAAGAACCCTTAGAGGCAAAGATTGGAACCTTCAAACCTATCGTTACATTGTTTTATTAATAACCTTCATAGCATACACGTGTTACCATGCAACTAGAAAACCAACTGGTATAGTGAAGAGTGTGTTATGTCCTTACCCCAACACCAAAAAAATCTCAAATTCAAAGCTTATAACCAAAGGTTGGAGACCCTTTGATGGACCTGAAGGGACATCAAAGCTAGGAGAAATTGATGTAGCTTTCTTAGCATGTTATGCTATTGGAATGTACATTGCTGGACATTTAGGTGATACTTTGGATTTACGTTTGTTTTTGACTATAGGAATGATGGGTAGTGGTTTTTTTGTTGGGTTGTTTGGTATGGGTTACTTTTGGAATGTGCATGAGTTTTGGTTCTATCTTTTGATGCAAATGGTAGCAGGTATGTTTCAAGCTACTGGGTGGCCTTCTGTGGTAGCAGTGATTGGAAACTGGTTTGGGAAAAGGAAGAGGGGTTTGATAATGGGTATTTGGAATGCACATACTTCTGTTGGTAACATTAGTGGTTCTCTTCTTGCTGCTAGTGTTTTGGAACATGGTTGGGGTTGGTCTTTTATTGTGCCTGGTGTGTTGATTGTGTTTGGTGGGGTCATTGTTTATTTGTTCTTAGCTGCTTACCCTGAAGATGTGGGATTTGATGGCAATATTGATGGTGCAGCTTCTGATCTTATGCCTAATACAACAGTGGATGATGGTGCTGATGAAGAGGCTCAGGTTGTGACGAAAGATGTCGGTTCTCGAAAGGGGTCAGTGAGAAGGAGGAGTATTGGGCTTGTTGATGCATGCATGATACCTGGAGTGATACCTTTTGCTCTGTGTCTTTTCTTTGCAAAGCTTGTTGCCTATACTTTCTTGTATTGGTTGCCATTTTACTTGACTCAGACAGGTAATCATCATCCACATCCTTTCTGCTTAATGGGTTTTGGTTTTGTAACTTAGATGTCAATGATTTTACATAGACATATTGGAAAAAGGCTTGGTTTAAATGTTGTTGTTGGTTCTAGTTCTGTTGTGTAAGAATATATGGAAACTCGTAGCAAGTATAAAGTTGATGTTTGCTGTGTGCCTGTGTTTAAGTGCTGTTAGGAGTTCCACATTCAGTAACATAGCAAACTCAATGTGATAAGCCATGAGACTCTCCGACCTAATTGACTAGTCTTTTGGGTTGAGATCTCTTCATGTGCTTAAGTCCTAACAATTGGTCTTTTCATTAAGAGTTATGTCACCTTTAGGCTGAATTAAGTTATACCACTGAATACTGATAGGTGAGTGAAACCGCCAAAAGAAAAATGCCTACCATTGGGTCAATGTTGATAGAGTGAAAGGTGTCAGTCTTTAAAAGGGTGACAATGTTATGAGTCCCACGTTGGGTAGTATAGCAAACTCAATGTGATACTTAAGTCATGAGTCTCTTCCACTTAATAGACTAATCTTTTGGATTGGACTCTCTTCATGTGTTTAAGTCTTAACATGTGCTTTCAGTTTATTTTGATTACAAAGGTGACCCAACTATAAGGCTATATATGGTTACAAAAGGCCTCATCTCAATACTTTAGGCACTAAAAATATGTACAAAATTGTTAACATTGTTAGTTTTATTAGTTTGAAATGGCATATTTTAGAGTTTGCATTAGGCATAGGTTACAATGAAAGGCCTTGTGATGATACTTTCTTATCCAATGGATTTGTAATTGGAAATATATATTAGGTCAGTTAACTGAGATTGAAAAAATGTTGAAGAAATGGCATTGGAGGTTAATTGACCAGTTCTTAATTTGTTATATTGTGTGAATAACTAATGAAGTTATGATAATAATCTGAATGATGGAGAGTTCTTATAACAAGCCCTTCCCATTTACACCTTTCTAGTTGATAAAAGGATGATTCGGTAAATTATGCTCTGCTTGATCTTAGGACTTGGACCGTTATATATCACCCAAGGAAGCACATTGATTCACTGTAAAGTTAACTTTCATGATATATCATCACTACCATGAGAACTACCAGTCATGTATGGTTGATTCTTTATAATGTCTCTAAACGTTTGTTCTTTCAAATTGCAATTAACTTACATATATCAATATATCTCGTGAGTCTCGTGCAGTAGGTCGCTCTTTTTATTTAAATTGCACAAATTGTGTATTTGATGATGTAGCCAACTCCATGGAAATGTAAATTGCATTTGTTGGAAAACCTTTATCTGTCACGTAAATTATCGTTTTTCATCTTGCAGAAATTGGTGGTGAGTATCTCTCAGTTAAATCTGCTGGAAACCTTTCAACATTGTTCGATGTAGGGGGTATTGTTGGTGGCATTCTTGCTGGCTACATATCCGATAAACTCAGTGCCCGTGCTATCACTGCAGCCAGCTTCATGTATGCGGCGATTCCTTGTATGTTCTTATACCGATCCTATGGAGGTGTTTCTATGAGTGCTAACATTTCACTTATGATGGTGACTGGTTTATTTGTAAACGGTCCCTATGCACTTATCACCACTGCTGTCTCTGCTGACCTGGGCACACACAGATCTTTGAGAGGAGATTCCCGTGCTCTTGCGACTGTGACTGCTATTATAGACGGTACTGGATCGGTGGGTGCAGCTCTTGGCCCTCTTCTTACAGGGTTCATTTCAACAAGGGGATGGGATGGAGTTTTCATTATGCTAACCCTTGGTGCTTTCATCGCTGGACTTCTTTTGTCGCGCTTGGTAATGGCTGAAATTGCAGAGAAAGCTAGCAAACCTTTATCCAGTGAAGCTCAAAATTCTGGAGGTAATATCTTCAAAGTATACTATGAGTTCCTTCGAATACGAAACGTTAAAACCAACACTTACAATTCTTAAAAATAAGCCTACTTACAGATTATTTTTTAGCATCTTCGAGTGCGAACCTAATAAAGAAGGGGATGTTTAACAAAGTGCAATCGTCACTTGTCTTTATGTTCAGAAATAAGTGGATGGACAAGTAATTCTTAGTATTAGTGATTTGACTGGTCTAGTACCTTGCTCATGGCAACATCAATTCAATGGATAAAGTGGTTATCATTGAAATTATGAGTTAAGAAATTAAATCTTGTAAACAGTCTCTTCGACTATGGGATAAGGCTATTGCTTAGTGACTATGAGATCACGATTTTAAATCTGGCGAACAATTTGTCTACTTATGGGGGTAAGGTTGCATACATCTACCTCCCCATGTCCCACTAAGTGGGAGCCTTGCACACTAGGCCACAGCATGGCTGCATGCTTCAAACTCAATGCTTTAGATTTGTATTTGGAATGTGTTTTAAAGTCTTATAAGGCGTGTTTTTTTTTTTTTGCAGCCTCTGCATCTCAACCCCTTCTACATGAGGAAAGGTGACACTACTTATGAGGACCTCAAGAATTGTCAAATATGCTGCTCAATACTGTGGGTTATAATATGAGTAAGTTGTAAGATTTTGTAGAGTGTAGCTTGCAGGAATCACTTCACTATTCATTTTCTGCGATAATTATGCATGCCTAGAGGGCTTCAAATGTGATAATGGTTCATGGCTCACTATTGGGGTGGAATTTGAGTCATTTTCAATTTTCCATCATGAATTGGGTTTCTTGAGAGGATGCAGTGGATGGTGGAAAGGAAAAACTTGAGAGTTATGAAATACTCATGTTCTCGAGTCTTCTTTTTTCCCTTCTAAAAACCAAAATGTGTTATAAAATTAAGGAGGCTTAGTTTTCATGTTGTCTTCAGCAGATTAGGACATATATATATATATATATAGCTAAGTTTCTCTCTTGGTTACATTCTAAGTCCCTTCCACCAATCATCCCAATCATGTTATGATGAGATTTAGAAGAAAAAGGCTTGTCAATTCGACTTGTATGTGCAAAAATATATAAATTAAATAAGTAGTTCTAGTTTAGAAATAATATTAGTTTGCAAGAATTATATTTTTGCATTAATTGTTCTAGAAATAGTCTTTTTGTGGGGTTACATTGTCATCGGTACATTCTTAGACTCTACTAGGTATTGGAGCCATTATCTTTGTATTAATTGTTCAACATTTCATGTTTTTTTATGAGGAGCTACTAGACAATGTGTTTCTTTATCCACTTCATTGTAGTTTCTTGTTCATACATAGTCTAAATTATCTTGTGATATAAGAAAATAAATAATTTTCTCTAGTTAGTCTTAACGTGTCATATTTAATCATTTTTTTATACAAATATTTTAAAACTAAACAGAACAATACATGTGTCATATTTTTATTAGTCGAAGGACTTAGTATGAGGAAATATTTTATTCTTATAAATAATATATAATAGGTAAGTGAAAAACTGACTTTTTGGACTTGATTCATGAAGTAAGAATTTACAACTTCCTGTATCTGAAGAAATGGCCACAAGAAGGAAATGCTAACTAGTCAGGGACATAAGTTTAATGCTAACTAGTCAGGGACATAAGTTTAAGATTTTTATTTTGTTGCATAAACCAGAATCGTTACATTGTTTTATTAATAACCTTCATAGCATACACGTGTTACCATGCAACTAGAAAACCAACTGGTATAGTGAAGAGTGTGTTATGTCCTTACCCCAACACCAAAAAAATCTCAAATTCAAAGCTTATAACCAAAGGTTGGAGACCCTTTGATGGACCTGAAGGGACATCAAAGCTAGGAGAAATTGATGTAGCTTTCTTAGCATGTTATGCTATTGGAATGTACATTGCTGGACATTTAGGTGATACTTTGGATTTACGTTTGTTTTTGACTATAGGAATGATGGGTAGTGGTTTTTTTGTTGGGTTGTTTGGTATGGGTTACTTTTGGAATGTGCATGAGTTTTGGTTCTATCTTTTGATGCAAATGGTAGCAGGTATGTTTCAAGCTACTGGGTGGCCTTCTGTGGTAGCAGTGATTGGAAACTGGTTTGGGAAAAGGAAGAGGGGTTTGATAATGGGTATTTGGAATGCACATACTTCTGTTGGTAACATTAGTGGTTCTCTTCTTGCTGCTAGTGTTTTGGAACATGGTTGGGGTTGGTCTTTTATTGTGCCTGGTGTGTTGATTGTGTTTGGTGGGGTCATTGTTTATTTGTTCTTAGCTGCTTACCCTGAAGATGTGGGATTTGATGGCAATATTGATGGTGCAGCTTCTGATCTTATGCCTAATACAACAGTGGATGATGGTGCTGATGAAGAGGCTCAGGTTGTGACGAAAGATGTCGGTTCTCGAAAGGGGTCAGTGAGAAGGAGGAGTATTGGGCTTGTTGATGCATGCATGATACCTGGAGTGATACCTTTTGCTCTGTGTCTTTTCTTTGCAAAGCTTGTTGCCTATACTTTCTTGTATTGGTTGCCATTTTACTTGACTCAGACAGGTAATCATCATCCACATCCTTTCTGCTTAATGGGTTTTGGTTTTGTAACTTAGATGTCAATGATTTTACATAGACATATTGGAAAAAGGCTTGGTTTAAATGTTGTTGTTGGTTCTAGTTCTGTTGTGTAAGAATATATGGAAACTCGTAGCAAGTATAAAGTTGATGTTTGCTGTGTGCCTGTGTTTAAGTGCTGTTAGGAGTTCCACATTCAGTAACATAGCAAACTCAATGTGATAAGCCATGAGACTCTCCGACCT
Source organism: Lupinus angustifolius (assembly GCF_001865875.1). Lineage (NCBI taxonomy): Eukaryota > Viridiplantae > Streptophyta > Magnoliopsida > Fabales > Fabaceae > Lupinus > Lupinus angustifolius. The sequence goes on along the minus strand of NC_032025.1, from coordinate 13,505,368 downwards.
AATTGACTAGTCTTTTGGGTTGAGATCTCTTCATGTGCTTAAGTCCTAACAATTGGTCTTTTCATTAAGAGTTATGTCACCTTTAGGCTGAATTAAGTTATACCACTGAATACTGATAGGTGAGTGAAACCGCCAAAAGAAAAATGCCTACCATTGGGTCAATGTTGATAGAGTGAAAGGTGTCAGTCTTTAAAAGGGTGACAATGTTATGAGTCCCACGTTGGGTAGTATAGCAAACTCAATGTGATACTTAAGTCATGAGTCTCTTCCACTTAATAGACTAATCTTTTGGATTGGACTCTCTTCATGTGTTTAAGTCTTAACATGTGCTTTCAGTTTATTTTGATTACAAAGGTGACCCAACTATAAGGCTATATATGGTTACAAAAGGCCTCATCTCAATACTTTAGGCACTAAAAATATGTACAAAATTGTTAACATTGTTAGTTTTATTAGTTTGAAATGGCATATTTTAGAGTTTGCATTAGGCATAGGTTACAATGAAAGGCCTTGTGATGATACTTTCTTATCCAATGGATTTGTAATTGGAAATATATATTAGGTCAGTTAACTGAGATTGAAAAAATGTTGAAGAAATGGCATTGGAGGTTAATTGACCAGTTCTTAATTTGTTATATTGTGTGAATAACTAATGAAGTTATGATAATAATCTGAATGATGGAGAGTTCTTATAACAAGCCCTTCCCATTTACACCTTTCTAGTTGATAAAAGGATGATTCGGTAAATTATGCTCTGCTTGATCTTAGGACTTGGACCGTTATATATCACCCAAGGAAGCACATTGATTCACTGTAAAGTTAACTTTCATGATATATCATCACTACCATGAGAACTACCAGTCATGTATGGTTGATTCTTTATAATGTCTCTAAACGTTTGTTCTTTCAAATTGCAATTAACTTACATATATCAATATATCTCGTGAGTCTCGTGCAGTAGGTCGCTCTTTTTATTTAAATTGCACAAATTGTGTATTTGATGATGTAGCCAACTCCATGGAAATGTAAATTGCATTTGTTGGAAAACCTTTATCTGTCACGTAAATTATCGTTTTTCATCTTGCAGAAATTGGTGGTGAGTATCTCTCAGTTAAATCTGCTGGAAACCTTTCAACATTGTTCGATGTAGGGGGTATTGTTGGTGGCATTCTTGCTGGCTACATATCCGATAAACTCAGTGCCCGTGCTATCACTGCAGCCAGCTTCATGTATGCGGCGATTCCTTGTATGTTCTTATACCGATCCTATGGAGGTGTTTCTATGAGTGCTAACATTTCACTTATGATGGTGACTGGTTTATTTGTAAACGGTCCCTATGCACTTATCACCACTGCTGTCTCTGCTGACCTGGGCACACACAGATCTTTGAGAGGAGATTCCCGTGCTCTTGCGACTGTGACTGCTATTATAGACGGTACTGGATCGGTGGGTGCAGCTCTTGGCCCTCTTCTTACAGGGTTCATTTCAACAAGGGGATGGGATGGAGTTTTCATTATGCTAACCCTTGGTGCTTTCATCGCTGGACTTCTTTTGTCGCGCTTGGTAATGGCTGAAATTGCAGAGAAAGCTAGCAAACCTTTATCCAGTGAAGCTCAAAATTCTGGAGGTAATATCTTCAAAGTATACTATGAGTTCCTTCGAATACGAAACGTTAAAACCAACACTTACAATTCTTAAAAATAAGCCTACTTACAGATTATTTTTTAGCATCTTCGAGTGCGAACCTAATAAAGAAGGGGATGTTTAACAAAGTGCAATCGTCACTTGTCTTTATGTTCAGAAATAAGTGGATGGACAAGTAATTCTTAGTATTAGTGATTTGACTGGTCTAGTACCTTGCTCATGGCAACATCAATTCAATGGATAAAGTGGTTATCATTGAAATTATGAGTTAAGAAATTAAATCTTGTAAACAGTCTCTTCGACTATGGGATAAGGCTATTGCTTAGTGACTATGAGATCACGATTTTAAATCTGGCGAACAATTTGTCTACTTATGGGGGTAAGGTTGCATACATCTACCTCCCCATGTCCCACTAAGTGGGAGCCTTGCACACTAGGCCACAGCATGGCTGCATGCTTCAAACTCAATGCTTTAGATTTGTATTTGGAATGTGTTTTAAAGTCTTATAAGGCGTGTTTTTTTTTTTTTGCAGCCTCTGCATCTCAACCCCTTCTACATGAGGAAAGGTGACACTACTTATGAGGACCTCAAGAATTGTCAAATATGCTGCTCAATACTGTGGGTTATAATATGAGTAAGTTGTAAGATTTTGTAGAGTGTAGCTTGCAGGAATCACTTCACTATTCATTTTCTGCGATAATTATGCATGCCTAGAGGGCTTCAAATGTGATAATGGTTCATGGCTCACTATTGGGGTGGAATTTGAGTCATTTTCAATTTTCCATCATGAATTGGGTTTCTTGAGAGGATGCAGTGGATGGTGGAAAGGAAAAACTTGAGAGTTATGAAATACTCATGTTCTCGAGTCTTCTTTTTTCCCTTCTAAAAACCAAAATGTGTTATAAAATTAAGGAGGCTTAGTTTTCATGTTGTCTTCAGCAGATTAGGACATATATATATATATATATAGCTAAGTTTCTCTCTTGGTTACATTCTAAGTCCCTTCCACCAATCATCCCAATCATGTTATGATGAGATTTAGAAGAAAAAGGCTTGTCAATTCGACTTGTATGTGCAAAAATATATAAATTAAATAAGTAGTTCTAGTTTAGAAATAATATTAGTTTGCAAGAATTATATTTTTGCATTAATTGTTCTAGAAATAGTCTTTTTGTGGGGTTACATTGTCATCGGTACATTCTTAGACTCTACTAGGTATTGGAGCCATTATCTTTGTATTAATTGTTCAACATTTCATGTTTTTTTATGAGGAGCTACTAGACAATGTGTTTCTTTATCCACTTCATTGTAGTTTCTTGTTCATACATAGTCTAAATTATCTTGTGATATAAGAAAATAAATAATTTTCTCTAGTTAGTCTTAACGTGTCATATTTAATCATTTTTTTATACAAATATTTTAAAACTAAACAGAACAATACATGTGTCATATTTTTATTAGTCGAAGGACTTAGTATGAGGAAATATTTTATTCTTATAAATAATATATAATAGGTAAGTGAAAAACTGACTTTTTGGACTTGATTCATGAAGTAAGAATTTACAACTTCCTGTATCTGAAGAAATGGCCACAAGAAGGAAATGCTAACTAGTCAGGGACATAAGTTTAATGCTAACTAGTCAGGGACATAAGTTTAAGATTTTTATTTTGTTGCATAAACCAGAAAGAAAACAGAATGAAGAAGAATAATGAGTGAAGAAAGAGTATGTATATTCAAGTAAGAGGCAAGAAGCTATATGAATTGATTGAATTACATTTGCAAACTACACTTCTATTTAAAGTTGCTTTACAACCAACTTCATTGCTAAACTTTAAAAGTAAACTAACAAAACTGAATTATGAATTAACACCCCTCCTTAATTCATTTTCCTTTTGCTCGTACTACCCCTATTTTGATTCTCAGCTTCTCAAATTTGTCCTTCTTTAGAGGTTTAGTTAGAATGTTAGTTAATTGCACTTCACTCCTACAAAATTCAAGCTTCAATCTTCCTTTGCTAACTTGACTTCTTAAGAAATGAAATCTAGTTTCAATATGTTTACTCCTGCCATGTGAAACTGGATTTTTGGCAAGGTTTATTGCTGATTTGTTATCAACACACAACACCATACTCTTATCATTATTTATCTTTAATTCTTCAAGTAGAGTCTCAAGCCATAACACTTGACAAGCAGCCATACAAACAAAGGCAATATATTCTGCTTCACAAGAAGATAAGGCAACCACATCTTGCTTCTTTGAGCACCAAGAGATTGGAGCATTTCCAAGCAGAAACAAGTATCATGTTGTGCTCTTCCTGTCAGCTTTGTCTCCACACCAATCAGCATCACTAAATCCAAACATTTCATGATTAAGATTGTTGTTCTTGCAGGGAAACATTAAGCCTAGTTCAACTGTACCCTTTAGATATCTGAGCAACCTTTTAACTGCTAGTAAATGAGACTTCTTTGGTGTCTCCATATACCTGCTGACTACTCCTACACCATAAGCCATGTTTGGTCTTGTATTGCATACATATCGTAAACAACCAATCATCTGTCTATAGAGAGTTTTGTCTGCAAGTTGATCTTCTGCTTCAGAGACTTGTGATGAGTTCCCTGATTCAATAGGAGTTGAAGCAGAGTTACAACTCTGCATCTGAAATCTTTCTAGAATATCAGTGCCATACTTCTTCTGGTGCATGAAGATCCCCTCCTCAGTTCTTACAAACTCTATTCCTAGAAAGTAGGCAAGGCTTCCTAGATCACTCATCTCAAATTCTGCTTTCATACTTTCTTTAAAAGCCTCAATTTCATCTACACTACTTCGTGTTACCAACAAATCATCAACATACAAACAGACTATGAGCAACTCATTCAAGCTTGATCCTTTTGTGTACACTCCATACTCAGCTGTGCACTTTACAAATCCAAGTTGTAGTAGGTATCCATCTATTCTTTTATTCCAGGCTCTTGTTGCTTGTTTGAGCCCATATAGTACCTTATGCAATCTCTACACATAGTTTTCCTTGCCTGCAACTTCAAAACCTGGTGGTTGAGAGACAAATACTTCTTTTCTAGAGGTCCATTAAGGAAGGCTGACTTGACATCCATTTGTTGGATTGTCCAGCCATGATGACTTGCCAAAGCTACTACCA
>NC_032025.1:13460709-13500468 GCF_001865875.1 Lupinus angustifolius | reverse complement strand
AAGTTCACCCTCTGCTGTGATCTCTGAATCTGGAAAGATCTCATAATCACTCAACCTTGGTGGAGCTTGTTTATGCCTATGAGGTCTTCTTTGATTCTGCTCCTCAATTGTAGGTGGTTGCTCATCAATTACTGTTGATTCTTCCAAAACTGTTTCATCAAAGTGTATTAGATGAGTTTTCTCTGAGTTGTTAACAGTATTGCTGTCCCAATTCCAGCCTTGTGATTCATCAAACCTCACATCTCTGCTTAGCATTATCTTATGAGTCAGAGGATTGAAGGTTCTGTAAGCTCCAGTAGAGTGATAGCCAAGCAAAATCAACTTCTCACCCCTATCATCTAGCTTCTTTCTCTGAATTTCAGGTACATGTTTGTAGCACACAGAACCAAAAATTCTAAGATGACCAACACTTGGTCTTTGGCCTGACCAAGCCTCCTCAGGTGTGACTTCACCAAGTCTCTTTGTAGGGCATCTGTTCAAGATGTACACTGCTGTTGAGACAGCTTCTCCCCAAAACTTCTTAGGCATTATTTTGGTTCTTAGCATACTTCTGGTCATGTTAAGAATAGATCTGTTTTTCCTCTCTGCAGTGCCATTGTGTTGGGGAGTGTAAGGTGCAATCACCTCATGAATCAAGCATTCTTTAGCACAGAAAGCCTTCCACTCAAATGACATGTATTCTCCTCTACCATCAGTTCTCAGAGTCTTCATTTTCTGACTGCATTGTCTCTCAACTTGAGCTTTAAAACCAAGAAAAGTGTTGAAGACTTCACTCTTCCTCTTGATCAAGTATACCCAGGTCTGCCATCAACATTGTGTATCCTCTTTCGAGCAATTATCCAAGGCTCAACAAATTACTCCTCATTTTTTGTACATACAGAACATTGTGAATATATGCCAGTTTGCCATCCTTCCTTTGAATTGAGATATCACCAATTCCCCCTGCTTCAATAGAACTATGATCTGCAAACTTCACCCTGCTTCTAGCAGTGCCATCAAGCCTTACGAACCAGTCTTTGTGACCTGTCATATGGTTGGAGCAACCAGTGTCCAAGTACCAACAATCTGATTTTGCTTGTTCATTCTCTATAGTGACCATGAGCAATACTTGCTCTTCATCTGAGTTATCCCCTTGAGTCATTCTTGCCTCAACTTCTGATCCACCATTGCCCTGTTTGAATCTGCACTCAGTTGCATAATGGTCAAAGTTCTTACAATTGAAACATTGTACCTTTTTCTTATCAAATCTTCTTTTATTTCTTCTAAGAGCTTGATCCTGCAAACTGAATTTTTGTGTTGAACCAGATTCTTGTTTGGCTCCTTCCTGATTCTTTACTTTGTCATTAATTTGTCACCTTTCCATCTGCCTTTGAGTTTCCTTTGGAGAGATCCTTGAGCAGAGAATTTCTTGGAGAACTTGGCTTGTAGAGCTTGCTCAGTCTCATTTTCATGATGCCTCTCCTTAATTCTCTGTTCATGTGCCTCTAATGAACTTTGCAACTCATCAATCTTGAACACTTCAAGATCTTTTGACTCCTTTTTAGCTACTACTATATGGTCAAACCTAGGTGTTAGTGTTCTCAACACTTTCTCAACCACCAACTGATCTCTCATCACTTCACCATAGCCCTTCATCAGATTTGTTAATGATCTGATTTTGGTGAAGTAATATGAGATTGAGTCACTTTCTTTCATTTGCACAAGTTCATACTCCCTCCTCAAAGTCTGCAATTTCACCTTCTTCACCTTCTTTGCCCCTGCATAACTCCTTTCAAGATTTTCCCATGCTTCTTTAGCTGTCTTGGCATTGGAGATTTTTTTCAAATTTTGCTTCATCTACACATTGGTGTGTTAGAAACAAAGCCTTGCAGTCCCTTTTCTTGCATTCTCTGTAGTTGGATATCTAGATTTCAGTGTCATCTTCACCAAGGGGTTGATATCCGTTCTGTACTATATCAAGAACTTCTTGATATCCAAAAAGGACCTTCATTTGTACACTTCATCGTTCATAGTTCTTTCCAACCAGTGTAGGCAGTGTCATCGTGAAGCCACTGTTATTTGCCATGGTGATCTTGTGTTGTCCCTGGATCGATGTAAGCTGGATGCTCTTGATACCAATGTTGCATAAACCAGAAAGAAAACAGAATGAAGAAGAATAATGAGTGAAGAAAGAGTATGTATATTCAAGTAAGAGGCAAGAAGCTATATGAATTGATTGAATTACATTTGCAAACTACACTTCTATTTATAGTTGCTTTACAACCAACTTCATTGCTAAAACTTAGAAAATAAACTAACTAACTAACAAAACTGAAATATGAATTAACATATTTAATATTTCACTTTTCAATGCAAAGCTTTTATCTTTTAAGTTTTAGGGTATCCACATTATAATGTTGTACAAAGTCTTAATACTAGATTTTTCATCAATGAACAATCTTAAACGTAGGGCTCGAAACCGAACCAAGTTGAATCAGAGTTCAGTTTGGTCAATTTGATAAGGATTAGTTTGACTTGGTTAAAGTTCACGAACTGTTTGGTTCTGATCGAATTGGTTCATTTGAATAACTTAAATAGTTAATTAATTTTAAAAAAATACTCCAAAATGTTATATATATAATAACAATAAATATAAAAAATAATGTATATATATCAACATATATATATAGAACTATTCAGTGAGAACAATACGCTATTGTGAGAAATGAAAACACTTAGTTGAACCATTAGATTTTCATTGAATGGTTAAGATTAAAAAATATATGCATATGACTATCAAGTGACCAATAACTAACTTTTAATCCTAACCATTCATGATTGTTTGTAAAACTCAAATCTATTGTTCTCATAATTTTTAAATAGGAACCGTTCTTATAATTTTTATATTAGATTGTTCTCACAATTTTTATATGACAATTGTTCTCACAATTTTTATATGAGAATCTTAAGTAACTCTATATATATGAGGGGATATGTTTACACCAAATTTAAGTTATACAACTTACACTTAATCTCATTCATTCATTTTTTATATTCAACAGACTAAATGGATGAGTGCAATAAGTGATGAGAGAGAAAAAGATAAATCTTAAATAACTTTTAGTTTTACCTATTTGGTTCGTTAGATCTAAGAAAATGAATAATTGAGATTGAATGTAACTAGTGTAACTTAAATTAGATGTAAACGGATCTCATATATATATATATATATATCGAGTCAGCTCATGAACGTAACGAGTTGAACTGTATCCAACTCAAGTTCAACTCATTTATTTAACGAACTCAATTTTTAGCTCAAGTTCAGTTCATTTAGTTCGTGAATCAAGTTTATCAGGCTAAATAATGAACAAGTTTCAAACAAAGACTGAGTTAGTTCAGTTCATTGTCGACCCTACTTAAACTAGCCCTTGCTCAGCATCTTTAGGTTGCAAATACTACTAAAAAAAATTGAAAATCGAAATATTATTATGAATGCATTGATATTTGGAAATAATATTGGAAAAAGAAGCAGAATTTATAATATTAATCAAATGAAAAATAATAGTAACTTTTTTTTAAATGGTATGTTATTAACATTTGAAAATGAATAAGTAAATTTTGACTAAATAAAATAATAAGTTTATACTTTTTATAGATGAGTTTGTTGTTGAACCCAACTAAAATGATGAAATCTTTTTAAGAGTCTGAAGTGGTATCAACCTGAGGACTAAAAATGTTTACATAATGTTGATGTGTTAATGTATGTTTGTATAGCCTATGCCTACCAACCCACTAAGACCCCAATCTCCCATAAATGCCATGAAATTAAGAGTGAGTATGAGTCAGGTAAAGAATTCTTAAATATTGATTGAGAATGCTATAAATATTTAATTTTAAAGTTAATAAATATGTGAACAATATAGCTTTTATACACCCTTAATAATTAGGTTTATGGAGAATGTTAGAATATTTAATTTTTTTATCTCTATGAATTTTTTATATTAATTTATAAAATTCACTTTCCTTAATATAAGGTCTTACATGGATTTGGAAATCTCGAACTCACTACCATGAAAGTTTTTCTGATCCTACCGTTGGACATTGCTCATATGTTTTAACTCTATCTTGTTTTCTCTTTTCTTTGGAACGTACCCAAAAAAGTAAATTTACTTTCACATAAGATTTAATCTCTAGTTACTGAGATAAATCTTTATAGGCCTGACAATATTATATCACAAAATATAGACATGTCCCGACTATATATTTGTAATTATAATGATATTAATAATTATTTTATGTACAACTTTTTTCCACAATTTAATCACTCACGGCTTGTAACATATTATCACTTTATAACACGTTTTGCAAAAACTGAAATTTAAAATCACCTAAATTGAGTGAAATTATTAAATTTCAAATTACATATTTACTTCAACCAATTCACCGAAATTGGTTAAAAAAGAAAGCAAATATACAACAACAACCTCACTAATTCAAACACCAAATAAACACCCTCTCTCTTATCCTATATAAATGTCAATCAGGGATGACAATGAATTTAGTTGGGTTTGAGTAGTGCATTATTCGGACTGCCTTGTTATTTTATTTTTTGACTGAGACACATTTTAGACCCATGTTGATATCCAACGAGTCTATTACCCATGGGTCATTGGGTACCCAGTAGATCTACAGTACTTATAAATACAAAAGCATTAAAAGTAATTTCCAATAATTTATGCAATTGTATATTTATTTACAACAATCTTATGTATCGTTTAGGTAATTAACAAGAGAAAAAATTATAAAAAATAATTTAAAGTTTCAAACACATTTTTAATTGATCATTTTAAAATTATGACGTAAAACAGACTTAATAAAAATTGTTCAATCAACGTAATAATATATTACACATATCAATTAACAACATCACATCACTACTTAACGATATAACATCATTGTTTAACAGCATATCAATTATATTTACGAATTAACAATATAACATTATTGATTAACAATATATATATATATATGGATCCACATATTCTACATCTTAACCATCAATTCTAGGGAAAACTGATAGTATAAATCTACTCACTAATTCAAACCATTGGATTTTCATAGAATTGATGACTAAGATGTGGAGTAAGTTATTTAAAATTACTCTTAGAATAAGTGGATATCCTTCCATATATATATATATATATATATATATAATGAAGGAATAACGTGTCTTAAAATATTAGGTCTCATTACCTACGGGTCCAAAAACACGGACCCAAAACCAACCTGTTATGTGTATATTTTGTAGATAACTATAGATCTAGGTACCTATTGCCATCCTAATGTCAACACACATTTTGGACTATAAAGTCTTAATTTTTAATTAGCAAAAGTACCAACACAAAGAACATGGCTATTATCATTCTCCAACTTGGTAAATAGAAACAAAGAATGCCTTCATTTAATTTAATGATATAAGATCTTTATTGAATATTAGATAAATGAAAAGATTAAAGTAGGGATGGCGATGAGGTATATTGGGATTAATTTGTACTTACTCAAATCTAAAATTCAAAACCCAAACCCAAATTAAGTAAGATTGAAAATATGTTACCATCCTTGAAGTCATCGATTTCGGGTAACTTGCCCAAAACATGTATATATATTCTATATATATCTCAAATTTCTATATACATATAGGTTTTATTTATGTATTTATGTCTAATTTTATAACTTTACATATATTAATTGGGTTTGAGGTAGGATATCAACTATACCAAATCCGAAAGTTAAACTCAGTAAAACCCAAACTCAAACCTAGGCACATTAGATTTTCTCAGTTAAATTAAATTTATTGGATGGGTACTACAAGTGCAATTGTCATTGTCATCCATATATTAAAGATTCGAATTTTGAGAGTGCTACTTATTGTGAGAGACAACCTCATAGGTAGGGGTGGAAACATATCAGGTCGCCTATGAGGGGCATATTACCTGGCCTATAACAGACTAGGTCAGATTAGACTTTTTTCGTGAACATGTCAAGCTTAGGCATTTTGAAAAGCCTATTTAGTTGAATAGGTCATCAGGCTTTAGGCCAACCAAAAAATCTATTAAGCCTAACATGTGGGCCTATTTAATTATATTTGTAATAATGTTCATATTATACAATTTTTAATATAAGTAATGTTATTATATATGTAATTTTAATATAAAAATATATACAAAAATATAATTTGATTGTTAGGGTTAGAAGGATCTAGTTAAAAGATGACATTTTAGCCTATTTAAATCTAGACATAATGACCTATTTCAATATTATATAATATAATAGGTATTCAAACAAGTTAGACCAAACCCTTAAACAGAAAAGACTCAGACTTTAAATTTTGTTTTAAACAAACTAATAAGTCAGACTAATGCTCATATATGCTATATAGTTTCAGTCTATTTAATGTAAAATCTGACATGTTTTCATCCTTACTATAGGTACTGAATCGATAGTTCAGAGATACCAATAATAATATCAAAAAAACAAAAGAAATATGATGTAGGACACGTGGCTAGACATCAAACCTGTTGATGTGTCACCCCACTCCAATGGGTTATTTTAAAATACCACTTCCTCTCACATTTCTTCCATTTCTTCTCTTCTCTAATAACTTTACGTTTTCAATTTCTCCGGCGACACTCTCAGATTCCGTTCATTCCTATCGCCGGAAAACCTTACTCTTACGATTCTCTGTCACTACTTTCTGATTCATATCGCTTTATACCTCACGCTACCATGAATCCTGAATAGTGAGTTCAATTTTCCTTTTTGCTTCAATTTCAAATCCGACTTACTGAGTATCTCGTCACGAACGTTTTTGTGTTTTTTATAAATCAGTTTTGTTTAGATCTGCTTTAATTATCGTTCCGTTGATGGTGACTTTTGTGTTTTTTGAAGTGCTGATTCGATTTTGTTGTGAAATTTGTGTCGGTGGTTGTAGCAGAGTGATTCTGAAAAATTCGTTGTTGGTTTAGATCTGTTTCTGTAGAGGATAGATAAATTATTTAGACCTGCTTATTTTTATGATCCGGTTTGGGGATTTTTTTTTTTTGGGAAGGATTTGTGTTGTTTGTTTGCAAAGGTGATATAGCTGCAGAATTTGGGTTAGTGTTTAGAAAATGATTTAAACTAGTCTATTAGCTAAACATATGATAGTTATAAGGATTTTGTGGTTGTTGTGACTTGCGAATTTCTTGAAATTGATACCTTCAAAGAACACGAATATTAGTGAATATCTTAATATAGTTATGCGGGGAGGACCATAGGACTACTGATATTGTATTCTAGTTAGAAATTGTTATTGCCTGATTGTTCTGCAATTAGTTCTATTTTTAAGGAAAAAACTGTTGGAATGAAGTGGTTGTTGAAGTTCCATTGGTGGTTCTGTAAATTTGATGGTTGACCAAAAAATTGTCATTTGACTTGCAAATTTACGAGTCCAACTGTTCTCCAGTTCTTGAGAGTCCAGTTCTTGAGAGTCCAGCACCGGATAAGAGGAAATAAAACTTTATCACATTTAAAATTTATTTTATTAAAAAATAAGTTAAGATCATGATGTTAGATATTTATTTCTGGCACATGTAACAATCTCAACATGGTAAGGAATCAGTGAAATTTAAGTTTTTACTTAGAAACTGCAAAGTGCAAATACCAGTTTTCAATTAAAACTTTGTACTTCATTTGATTCCTTAACTAGTGCCAAGTTAACTTTCTTCAATGCTAAATGGGAAAAGGATACGACGATACGTTAAACAAAAGAACACAAGTTTTTCCATAGCCATTGAATTTCATTTGGGTTTGTGTCGACAATTATTGAACAAATCTAGAGAGAAATATAATATTGCTGAATGCATTGTATGTACATGAGTGCATCGCTAATCATACTATATACATAGCAATCTGTGTGCTATCTTTTAGAAATGTCATGTTATACGGCACATGTGCTTGTATTTATATATTGTCATATTGTTGTGCAATGCTCATTCTCTTAGAAAAGGGGTAGACATTTCCTTAATATTTTTCTCTCTTTGATTGGACCATCACTATGTTTTTGCAGTGACTATTTGTTCAAGCTTTTGCTTATTGGAGATTCTGGTGTAGGCAAGTCATGTCTCCTTTTGAGGTTTGCTGTAAGTTCTGAGCCTTTGTCATTTTTCTTCTTCCTTCTTTAGCCTTCTTTCCTTCAGTTAATGAAAAGTGTAGCTGAGTAGCCCTAATGCTCTGCCTCCATATATCATAAAGGTCAAAATTTATAGAAAAATTAAAGAATTGGAAGGTTTCCATAGTGTCAGTGGTAATCATTGATTTGTTTGCTCAGAACTTTGAATCCCTTTTTAGATTTAAAACATACTGCCAGACCATATATAATGTCGGTGGCGATGGCATCTTATCTAATTTTAAACAACGGTGGAGGTTGCGATGCTGAACAAAATTTTCACTTTGAATCTATTGCCTTGTGACCTGGAGGTCATTGGTTCAAATCCTGGAAATAGCCTCATGCTTGTCAAGGGTAAGGCTGCGTACATCTACTCTTCCTAGATTCCACTAGGTGGGAGCCTTGCTCACTGGGCCACCCTTTTTTATAGATGAAATAATATTTTGAAAGATGAGTTACATTATTCCTGATGTTTTATTTTCTTGTCAAACAGGATGATTCATACCTTGACAGCTACATCAGTACCATTGGAGTGGACTTCGTGAGTATTTATATCCACCAATTACCCTCATTTCCATGTTAATTTAACACAAGAGTGACTTATTATTCACCATGCTATCTTCTGTAGAAAATTCGAACAGTGGAACAGGATGGGAAGACAATTAAACTTCAAATTGTAAGTGGTATAATGCTGTTCGGAATTGGGATGTTAAAGTTTGATTCACTTGTTTTTGGTTCTGATGGAAATGTTTTCATAATTATATGTCACTTTGATTTCTCCACCTAAATTATGTAAATTGTCTCAATAACTTGAATATGTGTTGAATGTACGGCGTAAGCTCAATCTAAAGTTATCTCCTATGTACCAAGAATGTTTCTATTTTAAATTTTAATGTGTGATGTAATTACCATATACTTCACTCATCAAGGGTCTGTTTGTGAGTTGATTTCGGAGGATAATAGAGGGAAAGGAAAGGGTTGAGAGCTATGAAATACACTTGTGAAATGACTTTGAAGCCTTCCCTTTCCCTTCTTTCCCCTCCAAAACTTAACTCGCGAACAAACCCCAAGAGTCTCATTAAAAGTTGTTTCCAGATGTCAGTTGTATCCTTGGTGTTTTTCAAATATTGTTGCCAAGTTGACACGTTTTCTGCATTTTTTATTGTATAGTGGGATACTGCTGGTCAAGAACGTTTCCGTACAATCACTAGCAGCTACTATCGTGGGGCTCATGGCATTATTGTGAGTCTTTATATACTGGCTCTTCCCCAACAATTTCCTTTTATGATTTTGGGAGACAGTGGTGTGATCCTGTTGACAATTAACTTTCTTTTGCAGGTTGTTTATGATGTCACTGACCAAGAGAGCTTCAACAATGTTAAGCAGTGGCTGAATGAAATTGACCGTTATGCAAGTGAAAATGTTAACAAGCTTTTAGTTGGAAACAAGTCGGATCTCACGGCAAATAAAGTTGTGTCCTATGAGACAGCAAAGGTGATTTATATATTTGTTGTTTATGTCATACATGTCCCACTGACATCTATTGAACTTAAATTCTTCCTTTTGTTTAATAATTGATGGTTTGAAACTTGAGTTTTCTGTTTATCTTTTCAGGCATTTGCAGATGAAATTGGAATTCCTTTCATGGAAACTAGTGCTAAAAATGCCTCCAATGTCGAACAGGCTTTTATGGCGATGGCTGCCGAAATAAAAAACAGGTGCTGTATTCTTATTTGCACTGTCATTAACTAAAGTGTTGGAAAGGGTTGAGTTTAGTTAGACTTATTAGAACAACTAATGAAAGTAAAGCTTATAAGAACGTACCTATAAACTCATTTTAGCTTATTTCAATAAGCTTATCAGGCAAACTTTTTTTCAATAAGCTTATCAAGTAAACTTATAAAATAAAAAGCTATTTTTTATCATATTTAAAAGAGAATAAAGAATCTCCTCATACCATGACAAATTATCTTCTAAGCTACTACTAAAATCATGATACATGTCCTATTTTTTTTTCAGTTTGTAGATTTTTTTTGTAGAAAGGGACAAATAAGACACATGTCATGATTTTAGTAGCTGAATATCTCCGCATACTTATTCTCTATTTAAAATGGCAACTTATTAAATAAGCCTTAGTTAATTGAGAATTGATCAACAACTATATATACCGAGATGATTGACATTTTTGCTTGTGTTGGTTCTTTGGCACAGAATGGCAACCCAACCCATGAACAATGCAAGACCTCCAACAGTCCAAATTCGAGGACAGCCAGTGAACCAGAAATCTGGTTGCTGCTCATCTTAGAGACAATGTATTTTGTGGTCTTAGAAGTCCTTTATATGTGTCTCTGTGGCATGTAAAACTGATTTTTCACTTGATGCTTTTAACGTGAAAGATTGTTCATCATGATTTGCTTGTTATCTTCCAGATCGTTATTAAAACTTCAATTCTTTTCAGTTTTTCAATGTATTCGTTTTAAAAAAAAAAAATGTTTGTACAAAATTAGGAATATTGGTGAATAGCAGTATTTGCCTTGTTCTTTGTCCCTTGCACAATTTACGTTATTCATTGATCATTAACTTTTTCCATTCTTCTTTCATTTCTATTTATTGAGTATATCTTTCTTTCCTCACTCATGTTCTTAACTCACTATAGTCACCGCTAATAGTAGGAGTATAGGACCACTTGCCAGTAGGGGTGGCAATACGGACTAGCCCGGTCCAACCTGCTTTTGGCCTGCTAGAATATGGTTTGGCCCGGTCCAACCCTTATTGCTAAAAAGGCTCAAAATGTCAGCTCAACCCATATTTGGCAGGGCTGGTAGGCCAATGGGTTGACCCGTTTTTCTTCCAAAACACACATTAAAGCTTTTAGACAAAAATAAATAATCATCAGATCCCATAGATGTCTTTTAAAACAAAACATCACAAACAAAAGTATACAATAACATAACGTTTTACTTTAAAACTTATAAATTCTAAACAACAAGTTAATATAGTCTTAAATTTTTAGACTTATAGTTCACACTAAAACTTCTAGAAGATGCCTCTATTTTTCTATTATTATTACCATCAACTGTCTTTCAAATTTTCTTCTTCATCCATATTATGTATATGATTAAATTAATATATGCATATAAAAATAACCAACTAACAAATAAATAATAATTACATTGAAAATAAATAAATTATCTTCACAAACAAAACCATTCAACCAATTCCGGGCACAAATCAAAGCTTCCACATTTTTTGATAAAAGTCGACTTCTATACTGTTGTAATAGGAATGCAAAGCTAGAAATGAAGATTAATTACTTGTTTTAAATAAAAAGAGCATTGAATGTAATAAAACCATTCATAGGAGTTCAGTGATATTTGTATATGTATTGCAGACTACTTGCTTAGACATATACTAGTGCAGTGAAAATAAGTAGTATATGTGGGTAAAATATATTGAAATAAAATGTGTATGATGATTGACATAGAAGTATTTGTAACAAATTATTGGATTAAATACTATATTTATGAATTATGATATGTACTGCAGACTGTTTTAAACTTTTGTTTCTTTTTTAATGTTGGCTTGCCAGGTTAGCCCAACCCTTCATGACCCATTTAAAAAACGAGCTTCTAAACTGGACTGAATAAGAATTTTTGGACTAAAATCCCCAATCTAACCTGCTAAAAATACATATCCAAACGGGTTGACCCGTCAGACCAAACCCATATTATCATCCTTACTTGCTAGGTATTGCTTGGTGGAGGATGTCATATAGACAAAAAAAAAAAAAACTATTGTAATTTAATTGAATTTCACTAATTAAATTGCATATCCATTAAATCATATGTTACAAGGAGTAGATGGATAGATCAATTGATAAAAATACTCAGGATTTTGAGTCTTACCTATTATAAATAATAATATTCTAACATTCACCCATAAAAAATGAGTTTAAAATCTATGCATGTAATTTTTTTACATTATTAGTATATCATTCATAATAAATTTGTAATACTTTTATTTGAGTTAATGGTGGTTAATACATAAACAGTGGATGATTTAATGACAATGTAAAAACACATGTTATATTTATTCTTAAAGTTATATGTTATAAACTTATAATAAATGAGAAAAAAAAGGTGTATACACTTATAAGATATGAATTTGATACATTATCACTATATTATTCACCATTCATTTTTTAATCATCTTTAACTTTTAAAAAAGAATAATACAAATTAATGGTGAATGATGTATTAATTGTATATAAATCTTTATATAGACCGCATAAATATTACCCTCATAAATAAATTTATGATATAAATATTATTACTTCAACATATAACTAATTATTCAAATAGATCAATATTATATAAGCTATCAAGTTTAAGTATGAATCCTTGATATCTCATTTTAAACTTTACTTTTTCATGTATAAACCGATTTTGACTGTCCCATTTGACTTGAAGGTTTCGCTTTTGACTAATATTTTCAATTTTAAGTAAATTAATTGCATAGAAGAGATGTTCTTTAATGAAAAGAGTAGGCACTGTGTTACAGAGAAACACTATCTGGTTGGTGAATCTTTTTCAAACAATTGACAAGTATGTTCAAAATTCCCATGATTCTTTGCAAAACTCAGATAGGATAGTGTTCCATGTAGGAGTAGTTTCCACTGTCATTTTCTCAAACACATCGAGTGCTGTATCTATGCCGACATAGAATTCTTAGTTGTACAAAAGTTAGCTACTGAAAAAATTCCGTTGCCGGGACTTGAACCCGGGTCTTTCGGGTGAGAGCCGAATATCCTGACCAACTAGACTACAACGGATCTCATTATAATGTAAGCACTTTTATTTTGATAACCAATAATTTATCAAAAAGCAACATGATATATGGAATAGCAAAATAAGAAACCATTTATCTAAATTTTGGAGTTTTGATTATTAACATTGATCAAAAGTTGGTAGGCAAGGGCACAAAAACATGTGAAGTAGGACTAAAGCTTCTTTCCTATGAAATGAAGTAATATGAACCACAATTTGAAATGATGTATAAATAGAAGAAAGTAAAAAGGGGATGAGGAGCAAATAGTAGATAAAAAATAATCTATAAACTTACTAACATACTAATATCGCCTTCATTCATTTAGTCATTGTAAAGCACCACCATTATTACTCGTTTGTTGGTGTTGTTACTCATCTATCCATTTGAAAGCTTATTTGAATGTAAATATATAGGTCTATTTGAAGATCTATGTTGTGTAATAGACTTTTGGTGAGACTAGTAAGTGAAACATGTCTTAAAATTGAGCAGAATGATCATAGAAAACCTTATTATAAGCAAATGAGATAGACTTGAGCATAAAAAAACTCCTTAGTAAAATATGTGACACTTATTGAATACAAGACTTAGCTTGACCTAGTGTTATTTACCCTTATTTATAAGCTTTGTTCGACATCTAAACAATTCTCGTAAGTTACTTCCATGGTAGCTTTTCAGGTTACATCAACCTTCTTTTTTATATTTTAAAGATGTGGTGTAAAAAAATCTTAGTTTTAATGATACATACAGTTTATGGGGAAAAAATACAGCATAAAAAAGAAAAGAAAACTATATTAGTCACATTATTTGGATAAGTAAAAGTTTCTAATTTCGCCCCTCCTCGAACTAGAAAGATAGATTTCTAAAATCTCCCAAAACATATTCAAAAAGTAAAGAGCTTGTATTGCTTGAACTAATTGCTAGTAGAAACTATTGAAGAGAGTACTAGGAGGTAGAAACTATTGAAGAGAGTATTAAGAGGGTCAAAAAGAAAAATCTATGAGGTAAATGGGGTGGTGTTCTATACTTGGCATGATTTTGAACATACAATATGATACCTGAAAATATGATATATGCGAGACAAGTTGAAGAAAAATTAACCGCACTAGGCCAGAAAAATAAAAGAGAAAAAATGTATATATAAATAGGATAACAATTTTATATACGATTGATATCAATCCATCATTCATTTTCAACTATCATTTAAATGATGAAGCAAACATATTTAAATTTTTATATTAATAATAAATCATTATTACATTAAAAAAGTAAAACCGAATACACCGTAGATGAAAAATTATACATAGTCAATGATACGGAATAATGAATGAATGATTAAGAATATAACAATATAAAAATTTCTTAAACAATATTATCTTTTTAACTCATTAACCATCCCGGATGAAGTGTAATATTTATACATTATTAATATAGAGAATTGATATATTGTAAGGGTGCATATTTGCTGATTGTTAATTTGTTATACAATATATGTCACTATATATATCATAAAGTTTTTAATTGGTTAAAGAAATATATTTAAGATATAAAGTTTTTAATTGGTTAAAGAAATGTATTTAAGTATTTTTGTAACGACGAGAGTGACACAAAGAAAACCCATATTTATTAAATAATATACCTGTCCTGCACTTCCACCAGCGGCGCTTTCTTCACTCACATCGTAACCTTTTTCTTTCTCTCTCCATTTTTGCGTGTAGAATTCTCTCTCCCTCTCTCTCTCTCTAAATTCAAATATATTTTTACCTTTTCAACTTCAAAAACATGAATGAATCCCCCAAATTTATTTATTTTTAATTTCAAAATTTATTTCCTAAAGTGCTTTTGGAACAATCTTACACAACCAATTTAATTATCTAACTATTGTAAACAAAGCCTTAGTAATATGTTTAAAGCGCGTGTTAGTGTGTATTTGAAATTTAATATAATTTCTATTTATGGATTATGAACTTTGTGTAGGTTGAAATTGAATAATTTTGAAGAAAACAACATGTGCCTGCAAAATTCTCGTGTTCATCATTCTGGTGAAGAAGAAATTGAAGCTGAGGATTCTCTTCTTATTTATTGCAAGCCTGTTGAATTCTACAATATTCTCTACCATCGTTCTCTTCATAATGTAACTCCATCTATATTATGCTGCATTTGTTTATGTTTCTTTTGTTTTGGGGTGCTTCAAGTTTTGTACTTTTTGTGTGTTTGGGTTAGTTTATCTTGTGCTACAAAAATGGGTTATAATCAAAAGCTATTTGAGAGGGCTTTTGGAAAATAAGTAGAAATTTCTCCTAAAACAATCTAAACCAATCTTGCTAATTTGAGGAGTTTTGAAGAACTTATTTGGACTTATGAGAATAGCTTTTGGCTTTGTTTGGTGTAGCTAACTTACAAACTAGGTGCAGACTTATAAGCTAGTTGCAGCTTGCAAGATTACAAGCTAGGAGCGAAAAAATAAGAGCTGATAAGCTACTTAATTGAATGAGAACTATTTGGTAAGATTAACTAAGAAGTGTAAAATGAAATAAGCCCTTAACTTATAAGCTGATAAGCTAGTTCAAATAGCTTATTACTATAAGCTTATTCCAAACACCAACAAGTAGCTTATTTATGGTAAAATAAGCTAAGTCGGTAGCTTATAAACTCCTTCTCGGCCTTACCAAACATACATTTTGACATTTCTATAAGTTCTTAGCTTATTTCAATAAGCTTGTGAAAATAAGCTCTTTTTAGCTTATTTTAAAAAAACTTATTGAATAAACACTTAATTAGCTACTCCGGTTCCCTATTTATTGACTGAGTGTCTGAGTTCAATTGACTACATAAATGATAAAGGTTTGGGAAGGTGTTCATATATTTTTCATTGACATATCTAACATTTTCCATATTAGGCACGTTGCAGTTAAAATTTGTGTACATGTATTATTGTATTTTTTCCTTAAAATAAAAATTATCTTCCATAGTAGTTGTTATGATATGCTCATTTTTTAGTGGTTCAAGTTCATCTGTTGAGCAAAAGTTACAGTCGAGTGATGGACATGGTTGTGTTGTGCCCGTTGCGACTGATGTGGTCTACAGTTGTAGTGTAACACAGTTATGGTGATTGCCTCAAATGAGATTTTGTGTCTGCAACTGGTGAAGTGGTCCACTATTTAAATCTTTCACTTGATTATATGTTCTAATCCAGGACAAAATTTCTCTTGCAGCCCTCTTTTCTTCAGAGATGCTTGAGCTTTAAAATATGTGCAAGGCGTGAAAGGAGGTGACTATTCCTTCTTACTGCTCTATATAAATAATGTATCATGAATTTTAGTCTTATGAGGGCTAGTGTTTAGTTATTTTTAGTCCTTGTTTGCCAGAGTATACTAGACATATAAATAGAGAAAAAAGATTAGGAATGTTGGAAGATTAGGAATCCTCATTAAATAAAAACGAAAAGATCCCAAGAAAACAAGCAGAAAGAAAGTTCATCAGCTCAAAAGAGTAAGCAGTCCCTTTGCTTATCAAATAATGAGTTACCATATTTAGATATCTGTTTTATTTGTCAAATGTCAATTACTGCAGTTGTTAATAGAAATAACTATCATTCAATTGTCAAACTAAGTTAGTCTTGCATTTTTATTATAAAATAGTTTGTTTTATTACAAGCTAATGCTAAGGCAACTTGAGAATTTTATAGAGGTTACAATTTTAGAATGGTGCACACTGCATTGTTCTTAGTTTCTGGTAGGCGAATTCATTCTCAGCCTTGGTTTATCAGTCTGCACTTGTGTCCTTATCCGAGATTTACATTCAACAACTAGTAATTCTGGCAAGTTTTACCTGAATTATAAATAACTAAAGGATTTCTTATGAACTGTGCTCTATCTTTTTTGTTTATGATTGAAAGCATTATTTGTTTGTAATGTTAAGTGGTAGAAAAATTATTTTTCTGCTTACGGTTTTGTAGGTTGCGATCGGGAGTGGTGATTTTCAACTATAGGGACTGTTACAACATACTTCGAAAGAGTGAAGGTATATCATGTTTACCTTAATTAGGTTCAGCGTTGCATGTTACCACTGCCTTATACTATACATGTTTTCTAAAGTTCAATCAAACTTGTTGCCAGAAGTTTATAGTCTGTTTTTTGTTTTCATTTATTCAACTTCCTTGCATGTGCAAATGTCAGAATGTTTTTATTGGATGAATAAGATTTTGAGAAAACTGTTGTTTTTATTTTTACCTTTTCCTGATCTTTTATGGTCTTTGTTGTTCTGTTCTAATAATTTCTCATAAAAGCTGTAAAGCATTTCAATAATTCTGATGCATTTCCTGTTCCCTTTCAAATGTAGTAACTGAAGAGTTCTCCTGTCCATTTTGCTTGATGCGCTGTGCAAGCTTCAAGGTATATACTGTTTGTTGTGTTATTTTATTGTATGTTCCATTATTAATGTAATGATTATAAAAGAAAGTTGTGACTTGTGACCTTTTTATTAGAAGTTGTAAAAATTAAAAGTTAGAAAATGTAATATAGCTATTATGTTCATGTCAACCCAGGAACTCAGTTATGGATACAAATTACACAGACATTGATATATGCAAAATTTTAAAAAAGTTATAAAAGATGGCACAGCTATTATACCAGATATAAAATAAGTATAATGTTAATATAAAATCAAAAACCTTAATTTGAAAGAGAGAAATATGGTTTTAAAAGTTATCATGAATCTTTGTAAATATAGTTAAATGCTAATATTTATTTAATGTGGCATTTCCATTTATAATGACATAAACATTCAAAAAGTAAAAGTAAAAAATATTTTGAAGTGTCTATGAATTATCTGATATACGCATCTGTATACATGACAACCATCTTGAAGTGTTTATGCTTCATAGATGTCATCTAAACCACCTGCCTCTCATGGAAAATGTATTGGGTGTAGGCATTTTATGTACTTATTCTCTGATTTGAATGGTAGTTTATTTATTAGGTTTTGAAGTCTTAAAAAAAATATAAATATACAATTCTTGATTGAATACAGATGTGGTTTTTAATAATTTTTTAAACTCTTCAATGTGCTCATCTTCTGTCAGAAAATTACTTTCATGACTTGGGAAGAATCTAACAGGCCGAATTAATGATGACCTGTTTGCTTAATCTTAGCTAGTTTCATTTGACATTTTCTAAATTATACTCTTAATGTCTGTTGCCCTTACCACTTTTGTCAAATTTAACAAATCTTTGGCTTATTTGTGCAGGGTTTGCAATTTCATCTTTGTTCATCGCATGATCTATTCAACTTTGAGTTTTGGGTTCGCAAATTTTAAATGTGAAGTCAATTTTTACTTACTGATTGTTTCTGGATAGCTTTTAAACTATTCCGGTTCTATTTTCTAGGTAACTGAAGATCTCCAAGCAGTGAATGTTGCTGTAAAGGTTGATATATCAAGAAAAGAGGTCAGAACTTTAGCTTGGAAGAATATTAAATGGTTATTTTGCTTTGGGATTGTAAGCTGTTCACACAAATAAATCCTGATCAAATCATCAAAAACAATTTGTTGGGTACTAAAAAAAATGTAAAAAGCAACAAATTAGGCTCTTGCTCTATGATATATTGTTTTTTATTTTTATCAAAGTGTTTACACAGGTCTTCTTTTCCTCACAGACACATAAAATGCTAATCATATATAATCTTGTTTCTGTGGTAATATGCAAGGAAAATCCTGTTGGATATCTTGATGCAACTAATGAGAATTTCTTGCTTTCCATCTGTGGTGCTGATATAGAAGTCCATAATCGTATTTGAGGAATATTTGTGGGAATTTACTATTTGTAAATGGTAATACAGTGGTTAAACTGACCTTAATATAGGATCTACTTGTTATAAGCTGGGATTGGATGCATATCATGGTTGTCTAATTACTGTTTGCCTCAGTTGTGTAATATATTCCTTTAGGCATCTGGCAAAGGCTGAGCAGTTCATTTATCTTTAAAGATGCGTTTCGAATTGCCTCAATCTTTAATGCTAGGCAACTTTCTACTTAACATCTGTCTTATATATATACATAATGTATTTCCATGTCTTAGATTGATTGACGAAAACTGTTTTTTTCTAATGACATATGGTTAGATTCTTTTTTCCAAAGAACGAAATTTTTGCTAACTATATATTCTGTTATCATGTATCTACATGTATGCAGAATGTTGCCGATGGAGTAAATCCACAATCACAGACCTTCTTCTTCTGGTTGGTTGTGAATTATATCTTTAAACAAGTCACTCATCAATTCAAATGATTTTGATTCATGTTACTGAATTCTAATTGTTGAATAACAACAAACTATGCAGTTCAAGACCTCGAAAACGGTTACAAAAGGACTCTGTTCAAAATCGAAACCGTGCAGGTGTCAAGTTCTTGAAGTTGGACTCACCCACAGAAGGCATAAAGAATGGGTTTCTAGAGAATGGTGATGGTGTCCGTTGTATTTTATTACACTTTGTGACTGTATTTTACTGCCGTGTAGTCATTGAGTAGTTGCAGTTATACAAGTGATAAGAATTCCTCGGGTCTTAACCATGTTTGCTTGGAACTGAAGTGTTTAAAGGATAGGAGAGGATGGAAAAGTTCATTTATCTCTTCTTTTACTCAAGTGTACATATAGCAGTGGGGTGTGAAACACTTTCCCCCTGCATATAGTTGTATTGAGGATAACCTCAATCTCAGTTGTTAATTTGCAGTCTGTGTCTGTCCAAAGACAATATTATTGGGGATATGATTCTTTTTAATCCTTTCTTGTGGGTTGCACATGGTTTTTTAAACAAGTTTTTTGTTGTTGCACTCTCATACTGGGATTGGAGAACTCCTTTGTGATAATGGTTGTGTGTTCATTTCTTTCCTTTCTTTCACTTTTCTTGCTATAAGGGTAATTCCTGATCTACCTTTTCTTTATCCTCATATTTTGATAAAATCTTCATTTATAAAAAATATTTGAAGGTCCTTGACTGGCTTAGTTTTTTGTTGCCTTTGATGCTTTCCTATAATCTATCCACTAATAGGCATAGCACGCCATACAACACAGTGTGGTTAACTCCTCTCTCACCCTCTTCCAAAATAAAGGGCTCAATGGATGTTAATGATTTACTGCGGCATATAGAGGGACATATTTCTACATGGTTTTTAGGTGCTGCATTTGATGCATGTAAAATTGAATAATCTAAACTTAAAAGTAATGTCTACATGATGTTTTATCCATAAATTCTTTGTAGCATGGATTGAAATTGTGAAGTTATTTGTAGATATCCTTTCCTGCAAAGGGGAAAACATGTCTAGAATATCTCCAAGTCAGAAAGATTTTCAGAATGGAAGACATCAACAACCAAACCTTTTCCCATTAGGTGTGGTCGGCCAGAATGGAAGTCATGGTGGAGAAAAATTTAGCACTAATCATCCTGGCTCCATGGATTTTCTGGAACATGTTGCTTCCAGTTTCAACATTCCAGGTGTTCCACTTGCTACGCCCCAATCTTCTGTGGACCCTGAATGTAGTAAATCAGTATATAGAAGTGATCCTGCAGTGCCTGCCAAGACAAAGAAGTTTAACATGGATCGATCAGACTCAAGAAAGTATGCTCATAAAACCTATAGCTTGCTTCCTTTGTCTCTAATCTTTGTATTTAGTTTTTAGAGATGTAAACTTCAGTTTCTATTGAAGACTTCAACCATCCTTAAATTTATATTGTCTAATGTTTTTCAGTCGCAATTAGTCTTATAGAATATGATTAACTACTTTCTGAGACATTGATACGGGTATAGTATAACTTGTGATACAATATAACACAAGGATGCGTTAATGTTTAAGAAAATCTAGTGATAGGTATGCTTGAGCTTACGTAGCAGGAAAATACTTCTAAAGTCTAAACTTGAGGCAAACATGTCCGAAGCCAATCAAAATACTTACCTTGATACTCGATAAAACTTGTACCTTCTAAAGTTCAAATGTATAATATTATATTGTGGTTAATAAATGTTTAAAATATTTTTAGTATTTTATTTAATATGCGCTTGGGCAGCTGTTTTATAAATGACAAATGATTTTTGGAAATTTCAAAATCGTTGAAAGTTGATACCCAGTCCAACCTTGTAACCCCATGCAATGTGATAAGTTTGACAGGAATGAGTCATATCGACTATTCTTCTTATATTATGATGAATATCCTAATTTGACCTTTTGGTTCATTTTCAAATTCAATATTTGTTTCTCCAATCTCCAGCCGTATGCTTCTGCAGAAAAGACAATTCTTTCACTCTCACAGAGTTCAGGTGATTATTTTCCTTGACGTCTCTCTGAATTTTTCTCAAGTTATGTCCTTCTTAACATGCTTGATGCTTGTGCTTTGAACTATTCTGTGTAAGTTAATTGCTACATGTGAATTTAAAATACCAACAGTAATTATGAATAGCTTTTGAAAATCCCATCTAAAAAGGCAATTGAAAGGGCGAGTGTTTTCTATAGGGCTACCAGCATTCCTTTCTTCTGATTATAGGATATAATTTCATTAGATCAAGAGTCACTGACTGGCCCTTCCCGAGTAGGTTTTTTTATTAGATTTCTGTTATCTTGGGAGACTCTTTGACCATTGATGTACTCCTTAACATTATGTGTGATGATTTTTATGAATTAGGTCGTGTGGTTTCTTTTCTTGTTTTGTGGAGGAAGGGGAATAAAGTCTAGACCAACTCTGCAGAGACGGTCCCCTAATAGTACCCAGGGGAAGGGGTGGGGCATATGAGAAGGGAAATTAAGGTGAAGAGCATTTACCGAGATTGAAACCCCGCTATTCTCCTTGTATGTCCTAACTCTTGCCAATTTAGCTACCGACAAGGCCTCGTAGATTTTACTTCTCACATAAAGGGGGTTTTTCTCTTGAAAATTTGTGTGTTCTCCTTGGCCTACTTCTTTTCTTTCACACCTTCTCCTTGGCCTATTTTATTTGTTGCCTTTTGGATATATCTTTTTGGTATGTTTTTGGCTTGTCATATCATATATTTTGCTTCTCACAGATTCTTTCAATTGGAAAAGGTTATTTTTTCCATTTATTTGCGTTGTGTTCGCACGAGTCAGCTCAGTTGTGGATAGATCTGTGGGAGATTCAAATCCAGGCTGCACTCTTCTCCCCCCCTCAAGAAAAACACTTCCTGTAAAAAAATATTTTTGTGGAGGCTTCTGCTTGTTCAACCCCTTTCCCAACAAAAAATTGTATCATGATGTAACACCAACAAGATTATTATATTTATTTTAAGTTCCATGTAATACTTGTTTTTGTTGTTCAGCTAAATACTTTGTTGTCTTATGTTTGAAACACTTTGGTTGTGCCAGCTTAATTAAATATAGCATTCTTTTCATGAAATTGAGGTTATTTCTGTTAATGTCTGTTCTAGTAATGGTATACCAATGAAGTATGAGTTAATTTATTTGATTTGCTTCTAAGTGCCCTCTCATTCTGTTCTGTGTTAACTGAAGCCTATGACACTAGAAGAAGTGTTATCTGATTGTGATAGTGAAGATGATATTGATCATGACATTGCAGATATTGAAGATCAAAGGGTAAGTTTGGAAAGCCTTCGAAATTTTATTTCCATTTTCACTTCTTTTTCCTCTTAATGAAAACTTATATTCAGAGTTAGAATTCATCAATATGGGGACAATTTGTAGAAAGACTAGATTACATTTTATATATAGCATTTAATACTCTTAATTGCCAAACATTCCCACTTCATACTTGGACCCTTTCCTATCCTTGTTGCTCTTCAAGATCTTATTTATTTACTCTTGGGTTAAACTGAAAAAACTGTTAGATTAATCACTATAACCTGAAGTCAAACTGTAATGTTGCAGATGCTTGATGATTTTGTGGATGTTTCCAAAGAAGAAAAACAGCTTATGCATCTATGGAACTCTTTCGTGAGGAAGCAAAGGTTATTTTTCTTTTTTACTGCTGTTCAACAATCCCGTTTTTTACTTTTTTTACTGCTGTGGCCATACCAGGCCTTCATATATGTCTAGCTTCTATTATTACTATTTATTTTCCTCCATAAGCAACACTAGTTCCTTGTTGGTTCTTTCATGTTGAGTGAAATAAATGTTCTGTATCATTCGCATAACCATGGCTGATTTCATGTTTTTCCTACTGTGGCAGGGTGCTAGCAGATACTCATATTCCCTGGGCCTTTGAGGCATTTTCCAAGCTCCATGTGGAAAAGCTGATCTCATCCGGAGATTTATTTTGGTATTATTTTTGCCCTTTTTTCTTCACTCCATTAATATAAAGGCTGAGTAAAAGATACATCAGCAGGTGTTACAATAATACTTAGATTAATTTTGACTGGTACAACCACTCTAATGTCTACTTGTAATGAACTTGATTGAACCACTTCTAGATCACCTTCTGGAATCATATAACTGTAAAAAATGAGTGACTGTTCATTGGAACTGTTATGGTCTGAATATTCATCATAAGGGTTTTGGACTTGCCCTATTAAAAGGAATCATGCTAAACCTGAAAGAACAATTAATTTAAAAATCCCACTGTGGCTGTTTACTCTAAACGAAGACATTCCTGATCTTTGTAAAAATATTAATATGCAAATCACTTGGAAGCACAACATGCTAAGAAGTACGACAGTACAAAGTGAACACATCATTCCCTTTTGTTTGATATCTTGTAATTTATCATGTGTTTCATTTTGTTTCTGTTATTTTTAAAATGTCGAGAGTTTCCTTTGCTTTAATATCGGAAACTTTTGCATCCCGGGTTGAAAACCGTTATTTCCTTGATATAATTGTTATTTGGCTGTTAGTTTTAATGGAAATTTACCTTAATCAGATCATAGTTCTCTTAAGTATTCTGGTTTTTATTCTTCATTGTGGTTAATTATTTTAGTTCATTAGTTCTGCATTGGTAAATAAAAATTTAAGGGTTAGGGTAGGTCCTAAGAATCATTGAGCACTTACAGAAATACTTGTAGGATTTAGTCGATGCAGTTGACTCTTACCATATACCCACTGTTGTTGACAGTATTTGTAGCATTTGCTCAATCACTTTGAAACTTCTGGTTAACAACTCATAGTCACTTGCATATAATTTTTTAGCTATTGCTTGCTCCTTATTTCCTTGAGTAAATTGTATTGACTTCCCTTAAGATTTAGCTTAATTACAATTAGAATTTATCGTTTTAAAAATTATATCAACTTCCGTCGAGGTTTGTTATCCATTTCCGTTTGGGACTTGGGTTTAGAGGGAAAGAGAAGGCTTTAAAGCTATCTCACAAGTGTATTTCATGGCTCTGAAGCCTTCTTTTTCCCGTCCTTCTCCTTTAAAACTAAACTCTCAAACAGACCCTTTGGATTTTTAGGGAAGGGAAATAGAAGGCTTGAGAGTTATCTCACAAACGTATTTCATGGTTCCCAAGCCTTCCCCTTCCTTCTCTTACCTTCCAAAAACCAACTCACAAACATAATCTTAAAGTTTTGCTTAACTACCCTCAATATTCCTCTTGGTGATGATTGAAATTACACTGACCTCCTCCGAGGGGAGGTGAGTGAAGCTTTTGAAACAAGACGGTGTCGGATATAATGAAGTTAAGCCAGAAGGGAGGTCAAATTTTCCCTATTTTATTAGAATTTCATTTTCTTAAAACTAAATATCCTTGGATTCAGGTCTTGGAGGTTATTTATGGTCAAACTTTGGAAAACTGGTCTTCTTGATGCCCGGACAATGGACAAATGCAGTATACTTGTAGATAAATGCAGAAATCAGGGATTAGAATTAGCTAAAGTTAAAGACCATAAGGAAATTGCAACATCATGAATTATACATTCTTCTCAACCCTATATTTTCCTTGAATTGCAGGTTCTCCTTCTCATTTTTCTTCTTAATTTTATGTCATTTGAACTACCTAACCTGTATTTGAAAGATCATAACTTTTTTTGTATTTTGAATGCATGCAGTTGAAAATTATGAGGTTCCTTCACATCAATGTTTCTCATTTAATTATGGGTTTGTTGTTAAAAGCTGGAGCCTGCAAAACCCTTGAAGCTTATAGCCATTGATTTCCTGTTTTCTAGAGATTTGGATTATAAATTTGTCTCATATATTTGAAATTGTACTAAAAGGTAAAGGCTAATGCACTGTCTTGTTCAAATTGCATTAGCACTTCGGTTCAAGTTTTAGTTTTATTTTTGGAATTGTCAACATTTATGACGGGACAAATAATTTTTGTTTTATACGGTTGATACTTGATATGCTAAATATTTGGATATGATAAATATATAACTCTATCTTCTTTTTTATTGTAATATATACCTTTATGTTATGGTAATTTGTTATCTTTTTTATTAACATTTTTTCCCTGATGAAGATACCTCTCACCTACCTCTCACCTTTTTTGGGCTGCAGTTTATCCTTTTTCTATTGGGATAAAGATTATTGCTTGGAGGAGTTTTCCCTTACACTCTCTTATAGATTTTTTATCTCTTTCAGAACTGTTTTACAAGTCTTAATTTCATGGTAATCCTAATTTCAGTATCTGGAATAACTGGGGTCAGGTTTTATAGGATTGTTTTATGGGCTAAAATTGAAAGGGGGAAATAATTATTTGGCATGAGGCATTTTGGTCAATATGTTTTTTGAGAAATAATGTGATGCTTAGAGATGAGCCTTTTGATGCCATATTCAAGGTAGGAACTATGTTAGGGTGCCTAATATTGATCTAGTATCTTGCCTAATGGAGACCATACTAGACATTTTTAATAAGTCTATTAAGCATAACATGTTCCTGTATAATTTTATTATATATTCATGTTAATTATTTTGTATAATATATAAATGAAATAAATAAAAAATGTATAATTCTTGTAGGCAATTTGACATTAGGAATTTGAGATATTAGATTTGTCAATTATGATTAGCCTATTAGTTTATCTACATGCAAGCATATTAACATATTTAAAAGTCTATTGACTTATTTAAATATATTTGATTATAACATTTTTTTTAAATAGATTAACAAGTCAGACTTATGCCTGGAAAAAAACTTAAATTAACAAACAAGCCAAACTTAAACTATAATATTTTAAACAGGTGAAGGCTGATTAAGGCAACACCTGACATGTATCTACTCTTAGCCATATCATTGCAAATAACTCGTATTGCATGTCATGTATGGACCGATGATCATGGGTTGGTCTTTTTTCCAAAAAAACAAGTTATGAGCTCGAGTAATGTGAAGGGGTTGATATATATATATAAATAATGTAAACTTAATGATGTACAACAATTGTGGAAATAAATTTTTATTCTCTAATATATAGTAGTAGTTGTTCAATACTCTTACGGTCAACAAAAATTGATCAAATCTCATTAACAATTCTTTCTTTTCTATTAATTACCTAGTTACCCGCTTGTTCTCAACACGTTGTTTCATTCGGTCAAAAAATAGACCTTGGTCTAGTTTTAATTTTTGGGGCTTTCTCATGTGGTTTTAATTATTGGTACATTAGCTCCAGCCAAGTAAACATGATGTATATATGTCTTCAATTCTTTGTGCAGCTAAGTTTACATCTAAGTTTACATCGCTCTTATTTTATCTAATCTAAATTGATTAAAAGGGAAAGGCGGTGAAAATCGACACAACGATAAAGTGTTTACTTAATGATTAAGATATCATAATTTCAAATCCTGAAAACAACCTTTCACCAGTAGGGATAAGATTACATCCATCTACCTTCTCAAAACTACTAAGAGAGACTCACCACCCTTTTTTAAATAGATTGAAAGAAGCACATTGCTTTTTTAAAAATGATATCTAGTACACGAGACTCTCACTTAATGAAATATGTCGAGGGTGATATATGTAGCCTTATTCCTACGAGCGAAGAAAGATTTGAATTCATAACCTCATGGTCATTAAGCCACAAACACATTGTTTTGAACTTTTTTATCCAATTGAAATTGCTTTAACATATTTTTTGAACCGTTTTAAGATTTAGTCCTCTCTTTATAACATAATCATCCATCATATGTCAGCATGTCAAGGGCTGGCACAAACATGAAGGATAGAATACACTAAAGTAAAAGATATATAGCCTTTGCTAGCAATGATTAGTTTAAACTTTAAACCAAAAGAAAATCTCTGTTCACAAAATAAACACTCTCCAAATGCCTACAGCAAAAGGAAACATATCTTTGGTCATTGCATCAAGGTTCATAACAGTAACTATTCTGGTTTTTACTACAATGTTGCCTTCACTTTAGGATCATCACTTACCATGCCAACTCTTCAGATCTTACTCAAAGGGTTTAGAAAGAAACTATAGCAGCTTCCATTCAGTCAACCTCATCAAGTATCACCATACCATTCATCATGACCCTTGTACTACTACTAATCTTCTGGAGGAGGCTCCTCATTCAAGTCCAGAAGTGGTCTTTCGGTTTGATCCATTTGTGCTTCTCGGTCATTGTCACCGTCTATAGAAGGGGAACATGAGTAAAGGGCGAAAACTCGGCGAAGGAGGGAAAAATAAAGAAATGAGAGAGATTCACCTGTCATGCATGTAGATAAGTTCTTGTACAGTCTTAAACAACCAGGGAACATCAGAATGTTACAGGAGGTTATTTCACTCTGCAACTCTTCATTCAGTTCACCAAATCCATATTTGTGCATCCACATCTCAGAAATATCCGGAACAGATGGAATGATCAGGTTTTCAATCTTAAGGTTGCATAGAAACTGGAATAGGTATAGATGATGAGACATTGTATAGGTGTAAAGAATATTGTTACTAATAAGCAATGATAGAAAATTAGCTAGGGGCAATTTAAGTTGATGTTTTAAGTTCTTGTAAAAGCTTTACATGTATAGTTCATGGTTGAATGAACATCCAGGTCTAATAAAAGATTGTGTAGGACTCTATTAACTACTTACCGATTCGACTGCGCTCATTAACACCTTGCAAATTCCTTGGCGCCTGTATGCTTCATCTGTGGCAACAAAAGGCATCTCCGCAATCCTTCTCCCTTGAAATCTATAGAGCCATGAAGTAACAATTCAATAGCTATGCATGTTAATTGGTAATGCAAAATTACAGAACTATATATAGTGAGCAGAGAGCATATGTCTATGAGAGAGGTATTGCTAAGTTACAAATAGTGTTCCCAAACCCAATTGAGAAAATTATTAACAAACATAAAAAGGATACCTAATACAAGCTGCTGCGATGATCTCATCATCTTTCTCCAGGACAAATGTATAAAAACGGCTAAAATTGATTCTGGTTATATCTGATCTGAAAAATACATAATCACAATTGGTCAAAAGGCTGTATTGTTGATGCTTATATGCAAAGTAGAAGACTATTATGAGTAATTTGAAAGTATTAATAAAAAAGTTGATGACAGAAGCTGTAATGAGTCGTAGGCTTTACGATGGAGGAAACCAATATATGAAATAATTTGGAAAAAACATCAATGTCGCTTACCCACGACTGTAAACCACACTTTGGACCACATCGATGCCCGTGTATCTATCAGTTATTGTCTGAAAAGCTTCATTCATCAACATCCAAGCAACTGCAACCTTTGAATTATTTTCTAATTGTTGGTTCCTAGTAGCAGAGACCACCTCGGGGATTATGTCACTTTGGCGGATTACTCTCCAAGAGTAACTTGCAAATAGATCATTTCTAATTCCAAGTGAACCCTCCAATGTCTCATGTATCTTTCACAAAGCACATAGTCAAAATTATAAACGTAATGGAAAAAACACAAAAACAATCACCTCCAAACAAAGTACGCCATTTCATGTTTGATACACAAATTAAAGAGAGAAAAATATG
Organism: Lupinus angustifolius; assembly: GCF_001865875.1. Lineage (NCBI taxonomy): Eukaryota > Viridiplantae > Streptophyta > Magnoliopsida > Fabales > Fabaceae > Lupinus > Lupinus angustifolius. Next base: position 13,471,576 of record NC_032025.1, on the reverse strand, counting down.
TACCTCTTTACAGCCTGAACTACAGTAAAATCTCGAAAAATTGTTTGAGAATTCTTTTCCAGATTCTTTAAAGCACTGCCGATGAACTACAAAAGCATGAAAACCATTATATCAGAAACACCAATGGATTGTGTCATATTAATAGGGGGAAGGGGAAAACAGAAACAGGTGTAACATGCAAGTTTGGAAAGCTTTTTAACCCACCTCACGGAAAAGGAAAAAGACAAAAAACAAAAAAAACAAAGGTAGATGGTTGACGAGAGAAATCTTACACTTTTTGTCACATTGGGAACATGTATCTAATGGCTTACTCTCTTCTACAAGCCCACAGTATTTGCATGTGCAATATGGACAGTACCACTCAGACTCAGAGTAACAAACCAGCTGCAGTTTAAAAGGCAAGAAATCTCAATTTTATATGGACCATTAAATGCCTCCACTAAAAAGTTGTTTCAAAAGCAACAAACACAGAACCTTTTCCGGAAAAGTAAAAATCAATATCTGATTACCTCCATATTCATACAAGATGGATGATAAGTGGAGGGGCACGTATCACAGCAGATTAAATCTCCCCCATCCCCACAGATTAAACAAACATCATCATTCGGGTCAGCATCAGTTTCTTTCGGAACAAAGGAAAACATGCACTGGCGTTCTAGTTCCCTGGCATTTAGACAAGCAGCAATTTGGTAGTACTGGAGGCATTTGTCTTTACTGAAGAGGTAAATATGTTCATATGGCCGTCCAAGATCACTTCCAACATGTTTCTCAAAGTTCCACACGGATCTTTCCCTCTTGCAACAACTGCAAAGAATTGCACCCCTGGTAATTCTTCCCGTCATAGTTGCAGTTTTCTTGGTGCCATCCATATAGCCTACCAATTCATCTTCATTGATACACTTACAATGTATCAACCATGACAAAATGGTTTTTTTGCAAGACCTTTCTTCACTCATCTGAGAAGGGCGACTTCGTGTGCCACGTCTGCCCCATCTAATACCCCAAATACCCCCTACATTATCCCCTTCAACGAGTCTACCACCTAGTGTACCACGTGTTCCCTGTCTGCCCCATCTAATACCCCAAATACCATCTCCACTATCCTGTTGAACAAGTGTACCACCCTGCCTATCATGTCTGCCCCGTCTGCCCCGTCTACCCCAAGTAATACCCCTTCCAATATCCCCTCCAACAAGTCTACCACCCCTTCTACCCCATCCACCTCTTTCACGACCATGTGCACGTCTTGCTGCCAACCCCACACTAGAGTGCACTATTTCAGTGCCCAGAGATCTAGGAGTGCATAATGTTGTGTTTCTGTTTGCTGTTCGTCTTGCAGATCTGAACTCTGACTGATCCAGATCAGAACTGTAAGACTCCATTTCAGAATCACTTGGATGAGGATTGTTTGCATATGGATCTTGATGTTGAAGGGTATAGACCATGTTGATTCTAGTCACTGAAAGTTTGCTATGACTGTCAATTATATGTGCCAAAATATCTGTAACAAAATAAGTAACCAGCTTAAAAAGGACCTTCATACTCATAAACCAGCATAACCATCATGTTTGTATAAGAAACAATTTCATAAACTTTCATTACAATTTTGGAATTAGTATCTATTGAGAATTATAATCTTCATGCAAAATCACGAAGAAAATTCTGCCATAATTATGAGGAAGAGACAGCGTGAACACATACATACATACATATATGTTTTTGGATAACTAAATGATTTCTTCATTTTACTTTGAAATCTAAGGAATCACATATTTATAATTTATCGAGCATGTAGACATGTTGAACAGAAGCTATGTGAAGGTCAATTTTTTCATGCATTTACAATCTATTTAGCATTTTCCAAGAAATCTTTCTCTCTTGGGGATATCCACTATTATCACCAGAATTAATTCATCATTATCTCAGGTAAGACAATAATCAAAAGAATATTTTATTCTACCAAAAAACTTCTAACTATTAGCTTCTTCACAAAAAGTATTCAAGGTAATTAACAAATAGCAATAGCAGTCTTTTCTTTGAATGGCTTAAAAAAATTAAGTTGATGAGTGAAAATTTTATGAAAAGAGAAGATAGAAAATCAGCAAGGAAAAAAGATCAAGAAAGAAGAAAGTTGAAACAAATATTATACACTACACACATGTATGCAAGAATCCACTTAAATGAAGAAAAAAATTGAAAATTCGAAAAAATTAAATAGCTTATGACAGCACAATCTCTAATGGAGCCTACCTTCAAAATTGCATATCAATCAAGCAAAACCAATAATGAACTTTCCTGCATGCTTAAAAAAAGTTGTCATTGAGGCGACTCACACTTCAGTTCAAGAGATCTGAACTATGAGCACATAATTGAAGTGGTTATTATCTCCCGCAAAATCTCAACGTAAATTGTGACTGGGGAGAAAACTCACCATCAATTAGGGAAAAAGATTTTTGCCCTAGATTATTGATATGCAGATTTTTATAGATTCAATTGAAATTTGAGCAGTGATAACCGCAGGAGTAAATGATCAGTATATCAAATGCCAGAACAGCTTGAAATTGTTAAAAAAAAATGCAATGAATGTCTACAGTCAATGACACAAATCACGTTATACACACTAACGAGAATAGGAAAGTTGGTAGGAAGGGAAACCGAGAAAGTGCTCTTCTCTTTTAGTGCTTTTGAAAAATGAAACAGTGTTGTGTTATCTAGATCAAGGCACTCACAAGCAATTTAGACCGCAGATATCCTTCTCCAGTGAGGTGTTACTGCTCAAAACGACAGAAATTTGAAATTGGATCACCTTAGAAAATAGTCAAAGGTGAGGGTAAGGCCTATGGTGGTTTTATACTGAAGAGTACTGCTTCTCTCTTATTAAATAAGATTTCTGTAAAATAACTACAATTATCGGAAAATCCGAGAAAACAATTAGTAAAGTGTCGCAGCAAAAAACAATGAATCCGATCAAAATGACAACCAAGATAATTTGGTCCACTTTGGTGTTGATCCATTCCCTCTCAAATGCATTGCACTTATTAATTGTATAACCCGTCATTAATTGTAATTTTCATTTTGTATATTAATATTTATGCGTTTTCATCACCTGGTCTTCAATACAGATAAGATCATAGGAAATGTGTGAAATTGTTTGTAACCGCTTATGCCATGTAAGAGTATTTTGTTCGGATGCATTACTCTTTCAGCAAATTAGATAAACTAATAGAATCTGTAAAATGCAGTTCCTCATGTTCTACTATATGACAATGCAATGGGTAGTAGAATGAGAATTTATGGTTAAATATTTTAAATCCTACGCATAAATTTACCATTTTGCAAAGTGCAACCTGAGAAACACTAATTACAATTGTTTCATAATATGGCACTTTTTTTAAGATGCGCTACGTATTTGGCAAAAAATGAATTATCGATAAAGAATAGAAAAAGGGATATAAATTTTTTAATTGTAATGCCTATAACACAAATTACCATATCATTAGAATGTAAATTTTCTTTTAAACTGCCCAACTTGATTAACAAAAAAATTGATGTATTGACTCCTATCTTAAACTTTGTTTGCATATAATTTGTTGTATCTTATGTCATATCTAGCTTCCCAAATTAGGTTTGCATTAAGCAAGTAAAAGAATTGCTATAAAATTTGCCTATAATTTAGCAACTCACCGTAGTGGCCTTCAAGACCTCTCCAACAAACTATAAAGGTACTATTTCATGCAATGACCATGTCATGGAAGTTGTATCGTTGGATCACAATGGCACAACTAGTAAGGGCCAACTGTGTCAACCAAGTTGGTTCAGATTCGATTCCTGCTACGGCCCATTGTTGGTGGTTTATGTGTAAGTATTGCTGTAAGGCCTAAACCTTTGTTGAACCTGGAGGCCTGCCCTGACCTTGAGATGGGGCATCCACCCTTGACCCTAATTTTTTGTCCACCAAAAAGAAAATTGCTTAGTAATTGAGAGGCAGGGTAAATGATTGATTGCATTATTTCGTGATTAAACTACCTAAATAAACACCGCAAAACTTTTCATTGGAAAAGGAATAAAATATGACATGCGATTATGAAATGAGTAACTAGTTAGATCAAGAGAAATAATACATGGCTTTAAATCAACCGTATATAAATTGTCATAAAGTAACTTAAAGTTTGATCCTAGGCTAATTAATTCAATAAAACGCTCATTTGTATATCCAAAAAAGGAAATGTCAATAAATTGTTCTCTTTATATAGACAGTTTTTGACGGGGAGGTGGAGAGGGGAAGTTGTGAAGCTTCTAAGGTTTGATCCCAAGTGCTCACACTATATGTCCCACATCGAGCAGTATCTTTCTTAACTTTCGAATTGTTGTTTTTCATATGTAGACTTTTGCTGCTTGTCACAAATTCTCCAATGCTAAAGTCTATGGAAGAAATTTTTCTATCACTTAGAGTAGCTCAGTAAGTTGATTAAGTTGTGGGACAAAACCTGTGAATTAACCTAGTCTGATTAACATCCCTCATTGTAACACTAGCACAAACGTTGTTAGGCATAAAATGGGGAAATAGAAGTGAGCACAAAAAGTCTTAGAGTAGCTCAATCATGAAAGAAATTTTTTCATCCCATAAAATTAGCTCAGTCGATAAAGATGCAGGACAAAACCGGTGAATTTGTGAATTAACCCAGTATGATTAACAACCCTCTAGCAAAAACATTTTTATGCATAAAATGGGAAAATAGAAGTTACCACAAACAATCTCTTAGAATCAGCTCAATTAATTAAACTGAGGGACACAAATTGTGCGAGTCCGAACCGCATTGCAAACCGCCCCATTCCCTTTTCCCTTCTCTCCCAACCCATCTCCATTTTATCAAGGCCTCCCATAGACACACTAAAAAAGTTATTTGCCCTAACTCCTATGGCCATTAACATTTATCATAGGAAAAAACAGTACATGAAAACATTAACAAGAATTCATTGCATAAACCAAACATCCCTCAAGGTAAATGGCAATGTGACAATCAAACTCCTCAAACTTTAAAATTTTGACAAAGTTAAAACCCTTTACCATTTGGCATCATTGTTTGAATTCCACCTCCTAGGTTGTTTGATGTATAATATTGGAACCATATTAATGGATTCAACAACAAGCTTCTTCTTTCTTCAAAAACCTTACAAATTTTCCCAATTGGTACCAATGACTTGTGATTTCCCACACCGAAACCATGTTCTCCGTTTTCTTTTGACTCCCAAGGAAGAAAAAAAAACAGAGCACTGCTGCTATATCCAATTTTCTCATTTCGATTCATTCTTCTGATTTCTTTATTTGGGGTTTCCAAACTCGTTGAAATTCAACTTAGGGTTTCTCAAAGTTTTCATCTTCAACTCGCATAGATAACAAATCTGAACACAAAATAGAAACTTGTTTTGGTTCGAATCAACTTCGGGAGAAAAAGTGAATCCGAGAAAATGAGGAAAATATCGCGAGAAATCACAAGTGAGAGAGAAGTTGAGTTTGCATAATGAGAAATTTGGAGAAGAGTAAAAGAAGGAAGTGGTGAGGTAGAAGAGTATGAAAAAGCACAGATTTTTGGGTAGAAGGTGGCTTGGGGCGTTGCCTTGCTTGCATGAGGACTAAAATGCAAATTTAAATAAATATAGGACTAATTGATAAATTAATAAATTGACACTTATCAATTATCAAAACCTATTATAAAGCTATACTTGGGTCTCATTTGAAAATTTGAGATTTTTGGGTTTTAGAGTTAAAACTATTAAAGAATAAAGAGATTAGCATATCTTGGATATTTATAGGGTTGCAATGGATTACAAATTATTTGACCTAAATAAGGTTGTTTTAAAATTATGGATCATAGATATTTATACAAGCTATTTATTACGGCAATCAAAATCAAATATATTTTTAATTTTTTCCAGATATTATATCATAACTCAAATATAATATAACATTGTGTGGTTGAACGACTTTTTTTTTAATAAAAAAGAAGCTACTACAACATAGCTATTAGCACAAACCAATGTGTTGTCTCAATGTGCCTAATGCCTCAAAGGACCATCAAATATCAAAATTCCCCATCTAGTTGCCTTTTGGTTAAGATATTGCCAAACCATAGAAAAGACCTTTCAATTTGATCCCACCAACAACAACCCACTTCCAAACAGCATGTCATAGAGTTCTTGTGAGTAGAGAAGAGGCAAACAAGTGCTTACATTTTTTTATACTATCAAGAATACCCTTTATCTTATAAGTAAGAAACTAATACATTTTAAGATGTATTGTTATTTCTCTCAACAAATAGTGTTTATATAGATCAAACTCTTTATTTTTTAATATTTCTGAGAATCTTGCACGATATTATTATGGCACTAAACCAACTCATGTCACAATTTTCAATATCATGTGAACAAAGGAGACACATGGGATTGCTTTTAGTTGGAGTTTTATTGAGAAGTGCTAGCTAGCCATATGAAGAACTTGCACCCCATGTATGGTCCCTTATAAGTGCAAATTGTAGACAGAAGAGACAAGTCCACATTAATATTCACACCACCACTAACCTTAGTTTCACCCATTGCTTTTACTTCCTCCTACTCTCTCCATAACATTTGCATCATATTGAAATGTTATATTTTGTTATTTTTCCCTAATTTCTTTATTTAATAGATTGTCTTAAACAATGTCTATTGTGATCTTTGATCTCATATAGAATTGAGTTAATGAAAGTGACAACCAATGTGTCCCATTATTCAATTCAGGCAACGAAGTGAATAACATGAATGTTTGTAGGTAATCAAGTTAATAACAAGAATTTATAAACAAGGGTAGAAACATGTCATGTTGCCTTTGGGAATAGGTGAGACTCTGACTTTTTAAAAGGCTTACTTAGCTTAACAGGTTAGGCTTTATGAGGACATCTAAGAGGTTTATTAAGCCTAACAGATCGACCTATTTAGTTATAGAGTGAGCATTCACCTATTCTAAAAAAACTTACTTCTCATCCTAGCCATCAATTTTATAGACATCTAATGATTTAGATCTACTCGCTAATTTAAACTATTGGATTTTCCTATAATTGATGGTTATGATGGGGAGTAAGTGATCCCCTTAGTTATATTATATTACAATGTTGAAATTATATTATTTTAATATAAGTAATATTATTATATATGTAATAATTTTAATATAAAAATATTTAAAAAATAAATTTAATTATTAGAGTTAGATGGGTCTAGCCAAAACTCTGCCTAATAGCCTATTTAAATATAGATATGATGACCTATTTCATGATTATATAATATATTAGACATTTAAACATGTTAATAGGTCAGACCAGACTTTTAAACATGTCAAAGTCTAAGCTTTGAAGTTTTTTAAACAGAGTAACATGTCAGACATAGACTCATATATGTTGTATAGGTTCAGCATGTTTAAGACAATGTCTAGTTTGGCCTACCCTGCCTTATCATATAATTTTAATCTAAGTCTATATAAAAATGGATTATACTAGAGACAAATATCATGTATCCTCAATAATGTCTCATTTCTTGTCCTTGAGTCAATAAGATATTGTCACATGAATAAAAAGAAAATTTTCAAAAACAATAAGTAATAAAAAGTAACATTATGATTGGTCCAAGATAAAGAATAAGATATCACTATGTATAGATGTATTTTTATTACAGTTTCAAATTTCACGTTTACTTATTTACTTTGCTCTTTGTTTTCTTTCTAATGTTAGTATCCATATCATTAGTGATCATTTAAGTCACCATAACAATTAATTTATATTCTTTTAATTTAAGATATTTACATGTGGTAAAAAGAAATTACGAAAGAGTAAAATAAGTTTCTTATACGACATTCATTGCTATTGAAGGAAAAGGTTATTGATCACTGAGTTTTAAAGAAAATGACCAACCCAACTCCGTGTCACATGATAAATTTGCAACTTCATATTCAATGTTAACGAATTAAAAAAGTTTAAAATGGATGATAATGAAGAAAGGAGCGGTGACGAGTACATAATCTTTTTTGAATATATCATATTCTTACCATGAGTTTTAGTGAAATTATATAAATTATTCGTCTTTTCTTAAATATATATGAATAACTTTTAATTATATACATATATTAGAGATAAAAAAAATAAAATAAAAAAAAATGCTAATAAGTATAATTAAGTCAATCAAAATATGATATTTTGTGAAAGTAAATTCAAATAGAATAAAAGTCAATATTTATTCATTATTTTTGGTTCATTATAAATTGCATCAATAATTCTGAGATGTCTCTTATATTATATTGTAACTGACTAAAATAATAAATAGATATTCATTCTTATACTATTTAGACTTGTGTTTACAATATATCATATTTTGTTTAATTACATTCATTATCAATTTTTGTTTAAGAAATTGTACTTATCTCTTCTACAATGATAATCAGTATAATGTATGTATATGATTAGATAAAGTTTCTGTCTGTTTAAAAATGGAGAGATTGTTTATATAATTTTAATAAACCTTTGTAATTGTAAATGTAATTTATTCTAATTTTTTTATTTTTGATGTTGTACCTTGTCATTACATTTTGGTATGTTTTTTTTATTTTTATTTCAGTGTATTTAATTTCTTTAACATAGTAATTGTATAATATAGAAATTTTAAAACATTAGAATTTAAATTAAACAAAATATTTTACCAACTTATTATTTCAACTCTAATGAGTATTTGTCTTGTTTCTCTTTATTTAAAAAAAAAAGAATAGAAAAACAATCAATATTTAATTACAATTTTTATTTTTCAGAAGATAATTTTGCATATTATGATCTTTTTTTATATCCTATAGTTTGATAAGTTCTACGGATTTCAGCACCTGGGTTAGTAACATATAGATCATAGATAAAAGGGTTGAGGAAGGATAAAAGGTTTAAATAATGTATTTTTTTTAGGGGAATGGTTTGAATAATTATAAAATGATTTATTGTTTATTATTTGCAATTTTTATTTTATTTTTCCACAATTAATTATTTTTTATTTTAGTGTTTACTGTTTTTCCTTTTCTTGTTTGAATATTTTAATATTCCACATAGCAGTATTTAAATATTAAAATAATATTGTTACTATATCTGGAAATATATAATTATGTATATCTTTTAATTTTTTTATCCTGTTATATAGAGAAGGTCAGGTTCAGGTTTATATATTATTTTATTTTTTAACATATGTTGTTCTAGGTAGGGGTGAGCACGGGTCGGGTTGGGACATGTTAAGTTTGTTCCTTACCCGATCTTAGATGTTGGTCAGGTCATTTTTTGAATCTGGATCCGGTCTTAAATCTGAAGCTAACCTGACCTTAAATATCAATTGTGTGAGCCTTTAAATCTGAATTTGACTCTAAACTCAATTAAATATAATACATACTCATTTTAGATAAAGTTTTCTCTATATTATTTATTATTATGAATATGTAATTTGACATATAAAATGATATATATATATATATATATATATATATATATATATTACTAATCATGTATATATGATGAAAAAATTAGAAAATCAATTATACTTTTTGACGACAAAGATGTCATTACTTTATACACATTTGAATAGAGATACCTACAAACATGATGATTAAGTGACCATATGACAGGTCGAGTCAGGTCATTGCTCTCTTTCCGATCCTAAATATTAATCGGGTCTAATTTTTGAACTCGAACCTGACCATATACCCGATAAGACCCAACCTTAATTGGGTCTGTTCATGATCAGGCCATACCGAGTGAGCGGATAAGGGCATACTCACCCCTAATTATAGGATCCACCACTTATAAAGGCATAAGGCATCCAACCATGAGAAGGGTATTGCAATGTTTTAAAGAGTGTTCCCAATACTCACTAACCAAAAATGGGTGCAAAAAATTATTAACAAATAGAAAAGTTTTACCATATATAAGAGATGATCTCTATATTATTTCATAAAATGGGTCAACTTATATCTCATTAGCAATCGTTAGTTGAAAAAATATTTATTATTAAATTTTAACTTATTGGGATATGTAACACCGCGAATTTTACGATTTTGAATTATAAGATTTTATTAATATTTTTATTAATTATATTTTCGAAAATGAATTTCTGGGAATTTTCGGTAAAGAATTAGACGAAACTCTAGTTGAGTTTTAGTCTTGTAATTCTATTTCCAATTTGGTGCCAAATTTTCATGATTTTTGGAGATAGTCGGTTTCGAACCGCTGTCGGGGCCGAATATCACCCGGTACGGCTCACAAAGTGGTTTTTGAGTTCCGTAATTCGGAATCGAATTCCGATCGCGCCGTTGGCTACGTAATCACATTTTGAGTTAAGATAGACCCTGAGTTGGTCCATAACTATTTTCTAAAATATTTTCACTCGGAATGCCGAAATTCGAAGTTCCAATCGTAAAGTAAAATCGGGCGATCATTTTTGGCTACTCAAATATTGGCCGACAATACTTGAGCATGGTTTTAATCGCTAGCTTTTCGCCGAAGTCGTCGCGTCGCATGAGTCACTTCACAAAATCTACATACTAAATCTTATATATTTCACTCATTAATGCCTTGATTTACTACCACCAAATCCCCTAAATCACTCACTTAACCCATGATTCACTCACCCTCTTGGGTTTGCTAGATTACCTTGGGAAATGGGTTTAGAAATCAGATTTCTCCCACCCTACAACTCTATAAATACCCATGTATCCTCATGCACTATCACTTTGCAAAAATTTGGCAATTTGAAGATTTGAGAGTAAGTTACTCTCACCATCTTTTCTTCTTCATTTTCTTATTCTTTCAATCTTCAA
>NC_032025.1:13457930-13460609 GCF_001865875.1 Lupinus angustifolius | reverse complement strand
TTTAATAGTAATGAGTTTTGAAATATCGGAGAACTAACGAGTTTTTATTATGGTAGTTACCAAGATTTCCGGCATTTGAACCTTGCAACCCAACCGAACCACAGTGATTTCGTAAAGCACGCTTCATTAAGGTGAGAGAGAACACATCGTGACATAGTGGTGTCTGAATATGACACCCGGATCTCCTAAACCATCTCAAAGGTTTTGGGGTTAACTTGGATTTTAAGGAACCCAAGATTTTTATGTTTAAATGCTTGTGAATATATATGATTGATGATGAAATGTGTTAAATATGGTATATGAATGTTGTTGGGAACTTTTCTGTGTGCAGGTGTTTGAAAAACCATGTGAAAATACGTTTGATTAGCCGAAAAGGGCAAAATTGGAATTCTGTCCAAGTCCTTCTCGCTTGGGTGAGCAGGTCTCGCTTGGGCGAGAGAAGTCTGTCGCTTGGGCGAGGAATGGGCGAAGGACTGGGCGAGGAGAAGTTTTGGTTCTGGAACTCTATCGCTTGGGCGATAGAGCCTCGCTTGTGTGAGAGGGTCTCACTTGGGGGAGGAGAGGACCTCGCTTGGGCGAGAGAGCCTAGGTTTTAGAGATTGTTTTTGGGGAATTATCGCTGGGGCGAGAGGGCCTCGCTTGGGCGAGAGATGTCCAGTTTTAAAATGGTATTGTTAATTGAATTTTCGCTTGAGCGAAGGGTCCTCGCTTGGGCGAGAGATGTCCAGTTTTAAAATGGTATTGTTAATTGAATTTTCGCTTGAGCGAAGGGTCCTCGCTTGGGCGAGAGATGTCCAGTTTTAAAATGGTATTGTTAATTGAATTTTCGCTTGAGCGAAGGGTCCTCGCTTGGGCGAGAGATGTCCAGTTTTAAAATGGTATTGTTAATTGAATTTTCGCTTGAGCGAAGGGTCCTCGCTTGGGCGAGAGATGTCCAGTTTTAAAATGGTATTGTTAATTGAATTTTCGCTTGAGCGAAGGGTCCTCGCTTGGGCGAGAGATGTCCAGTTTTAAAATGGTATTGTTAATTGAATTTTCGCTTGAGCGAAGGGTCCTCGCTTGGGCGAGAGATGTCCAGTTTTAAAATGGTATTGTTAATTGAATTTTCGCTTGAGCGAAGGGTCCTCGCTTGGGCGAGAGATGTCCAGTTTTAAAATGGTATTGTTAATTGAATTTTCGCTTGAGCGAAGGGTCCTCGCTTGGGCGAGAGACAGTAATTGTGTTTGACTATTTGGATTGATTGGTTGAGTATGTAATAACCCTAGTATGGGTATGTGATATAAACTACTTTGGTATAACACCGTAATTAAATTAAAAAGTAAAGTATTCAAGGTGTTGGAGTTAAATAGTCAAACTCGGTAATTAATTGTAAAGAAAGTATTCCGAGAAGGATGTATGATTTAGGGCAAAGCCCAGAAAAGGATACGTGATACCACGGAGCGAGATCGTCTGACCGTAAGTGGCTTGGTCTGGGGCCGTCCAGGGTCATTCAGCGATAGTCGTAGTGGTAGGGACGTTACCCTTTTAGTTATGATGTGAATTAGGGCACTGCCAAGAAAGGAACCCAGGATACCACGTAGCGAGATCACCTGACCGTAAGAGGCTTGGTCTGGGACCGTCCAGGGTATTCAGCGATGGTCGTAGTGGTGGGATGTATTTCCTTTATATTACGTGTTAACGTAAGATCGGGACCCACAAGAAGCATTCCTGAGGGAGATGACTTAAGGTGGGCCGAGCATGGTAAATAATGATTAAAAGATTTAATCATCTAACTACGGTTAGTGTTCATATGCATATGGTTAATAATGGAGTAGTGGAGAGGAAATTGACGGTATGACTTAGAGCACCGTGATGTTGAGAGGGACAACGTTGTTGGACGGTGATTCATCAACAATGTTTTGATGGAGAGTCTAGGTGAGGTGAGTCTCTTGTATTCCTGAGAGAGGATATCATTTGGATTGGACAGTTCTCACAGGCCAAACTAGACGATCTCTGACAACCCCTCTTTGCAATCTGGATCGATGAGAGGGATGCCCAGAAAGCGTTTGTTACGACACTGTCCTGTTATGGATTGTTCCTGTAACGCCCCAAAAAATACTTCTCAAACACATTGCAGAAAAATGGGTAATTTTTTTTTTGAATAAAGAGATTGTATAAAATTGTTTCCTTTTTAAAAACCTTCCTTTTCCGGGACATCACTTTAAGTAACTCGAATGCGGAAAATCAACTTATCGTTATCGAACGATAACTTAACTTGATTCACAATTTCCTGAATAACACAATGCATATAATCAGTTAAGTCATCTTTAGTTCATATAAATTAAGTCAACAAAGGCGGAAACTACATCGCCACTAACATATACAAAATCCAAAAAGAAAAGGCGGAAATACTAATCATCGCCAACAGACACTAAACAAAGAGATGAACAAGCTGAAGCCGTCAGTGTTTCAAAAGTCACAAAATGATAAGCAACTCCTAGTGGCTAACTCCAAAGCTAGGGTACTGCATCTCCTCAATTCTGCATGCCCCCTCTTGGAACGTCATGGACGAGTAGTTCCAAATCCGAGCAAAGCTCTCTACCTGACGAGCACACGTCCGAAAAGCAAGCAATAGAAAAGAAGAGAAATAGAGAGAGTAAGACATCTAATGAACATAAATTCATTGACGGCGTGGACTTA
>NC_032025.1:13457570-13457830 GCF_001865875.1 Lupinus angustifolius | reverse complement strand
AACATATTATATTATAACTCATCAGTTGTTCTCGTAAACAATTATCCAATCCACATGAGTAATATAACCAAACTCATCAATTGTTCTCATAAACAATTATCCAATCAACCTATATAATGTAAATAACACTTATTCCCAAACAATGTCATAATTCACCATTTATCAATATATCATTTATAGACAAAATATCATGACTATAATTAAATAACACATAAGTGGGGATCATAACCCCAAATAATAACACACACATATATTATCTA
>NC_032025.1:13456662-13457470 GCF_001865875.1 Lupinus angustifolius | reverse complement strand
GCATGCTATGTCATGATCATCCACCTTACCTCAATATCCTCTCAATAACCTAGTCGGAAATAAATCAAGAGTACAGGTCCCATACCAAGCCACTTTGTACGCACCTAAAATAACATATCCTCGCGATGAATTAAAAATAGATTGATCGGTTCCCTCAGGAACAGTCCTACCCGGACCTAGGTCGTACAAACGCTTTCTGGGCATCCCTCTCATCGATCTCGATTGCAATCCAGGGGTTGTCAGAGATTGCCTAGTTTGGCCTGTGAGAACTGTCCGATCCAACAGGGTACCTCCCCAGGAATACAAGGGACTCGTCTCACCCAGACTCTCCCTCAAGACATTGTTGGCGAATCACCGTCCAATCAGTGCCGTCCCTGCTTACTTCACGGTGCTCTAAGTCACACCGTCAATTTGCTCTCCACTACTTCATTATTACCCATATGCATATGAACACTAACCGCAGTTAGATGATTAAATCTTTTAATCATTATTTACCATGCTCGGCCCACCTTAAGTCATCTCCCTCAGAAATGCTTCTTGTGGGTCCTGATCTTACATTAATACGTAATACAAAGGAAATACATCCCACCACTACGACCATCGCTGAATACCCTGGACGGTCCCAGACCAAGCCTCTTACGGTCAGCCGATCTTGCTACGTGGTATCCCGGGTTCCTTTCTGGGCAGTGCCCCAATTGACATCATAACTCAAAGGGTAACGTCCCTACCAGTACGACCATCGCTGAATCACCCTGGACGGTCCCAGACCAAGCCACTTACGGTCAGACGATCTCGCTACGTGGTATCA
>NC_032025.1:13455541-13456562 GCF_001865875.1 Lupinus angustifolius | reverse complement strand
GATCGTTGTTCAGTGATATCATCTATCCTTACTAGGGTACCCCCCCAGTTCACGACCTCAAGTTGGATACTTGCCCAACAAGGTATAAACACAAACAATACTTTCACAACATCATCTTTATACCATTTAAGACATGATCTCATTCCACAACCTTAGACCACAACACCCTACCCGGGTTCGTCGCATTATTCACAACCTCATCTTATTTCAATCTTTCCACACCGTCCCTCGCCCAAGCGGGGACTAGTCGCTCAAGCGCCAATTCGCCTTTAAATCTCAAATAGACTGAAGCTTTCCTCGCCTAGGCGAAAGCATTATCGCCCAAGCGAGACCTCTCTCGCCCAAGTGAGAGGGTTCCAGAAACTCATTAAAATTCTGGAATTTTTTTTCTTTTTTTCGCCCAATCGAGTTTTTGCTCGCCCGAGCGGACTTTTGCTCGCCCGGGCTCGCCCAGGCGAAAATACTGGAATTTTTTTTTCGCCCAATCGGGTTTTTGCTCGCCCGGGTGGACTTTTGGTCGCTCGACGATGCCTTGCTCGCCCCAGCGACGCCCTGGTCGCCCAGGCTCACCCAAACAACAGGGATTTGGACAGAATGCTAATTTTTGCCATTTTTAACAACCAAGACACATTTAAACATGGTTTTTCAACCTCCTGCACTCAGAAAATTTTCCAACAATATTCATATACAATATTCAACACATTTCATCAACAATCATATATATTCAAAAGCATTCAAACATACAAACTCTTGGGTTTCTTAAAACCCAATTTAACTCCAAAACCTTTGAGATGGTTTAGGAGATCCGGGTGTCATATTCGGACACCACTATGTCACGATGTGTTCTCTCTCACCTTAATGAAGCGTGCCTTTACTTGTCAACTACGGTTGGTTTGGTTTCAAGGTTCGAACACCGAAATCTTCGTAACTACCACAATAAAAATCCGTTAGTTTCCGATATTTCTAAAATCGTTACCAAAATACTTAAAACTCCATATTCCGATTTAAGACATTCTTTGAT
>NC_032025.1:13441825-13455441 GCF_001865875.1 Lupinus angustifolius | reverse complement strand
TATGGAAGTCAACTCTCCCATCCCAATGCCAAATGATCACCTTGTGGAAGGTGCGATAAATATGCCCGAGTATTATCGGCCAATACTCGATCGGGTATTATAAATCGTCCGATCCTAATATCCGATTAGAATTTCGGATTTCGGCATTCCGAGTGAAAAATATTTAGAAAATAGGTATGGGTGTACTCAGAGTCTATTTTGACTCGAATTAAATTACGAATCCAACGGCGCGATCGGAATTCGATTCCGAGTTATGGAACTCAAAAAGACACTTTTTGAGCCGTATCGGGCGGATTCGGCCCCGACAGTGGTCCAGAACCGACTATCTCCAAAATTTACCACAAAATAGGAAATAAAATTTCAAGACTAAAACTCAACTAGAGTTTCATCTAATTCTTTACCTAAAATTCCCAGAAATTCATTTTCGAATATATAATTAATAAAAATATTAGTAAAATCTTATAATTCAAAATAGTAAAATTCGGGTGTTACAGAGGTCGTTGAGCTCGTCAATGTAGAGAGCTCGATGGAGGTGATCGGCCTCGTGTCTGACTCGGAAGAGGATGAGGACCCGATTGAGGGGTCTAACATTCCTGGAATATTTTGAGTCAGCTTGTGGGTTAGTCGATGTCCCATTTTTGTTTTTGGTGGAGGGTTGTGTTTCTTTTGATTTTGTATGTGTTAGTGGCGATGTAGTTTCCGCCTTTGTTGTCCTAGTCTGTAAGAACTGACTATGAATTAACCGATTTTATACATTGTATTATTCAGGAAATTGTGAATCAGGTTAAGGTATCATTCGATAACGATAAGTTGATTTTCCGCATTCGAGTTACTTAAAGTGATGTCCCAGAAAATAAAGGTTTTTAAAAGGAAACAATTTTATATAACCAATTCAAAAAAAACCCATTTTTCCGCAATGTTTTTGAAAAGTATTTTTCGGGGCGTTACAGGACACTTTGCGGAAGAGAAGAGCAGTTGTACTTCCTCATTGTTACGAAGGGAAATCTTCTATCCAAGAAAGATTGTGTATCCATATTCCTAGCCAGTAGAATTTTATTGAATAGTATGGAAAAATAACAACTTTTTTATAAGTGACATCTTTTATCATGACAGTTGATCTTCAATCCATTATTACAATGAAGGAATTAATGTTGATAGCAAAAATAGGACACTTAATGGGGTCATAGGAAATTTTCAATCCTTTGAAAAAAGAAGGAAAGAAAATTATTACTTTTCTTTTTCTCCCATCTTGTTTGGTTATGCAAATTGTGAAGGGAAAAGAAAAACATACTTGTAAAATTACATAAATACCCCGAATAAAGAATATTACATTTACATCATTGTTGTTAATACTTTATTTTTAGCATGTACAAAACATAGGAGATCCATATTTTCTTTGACTAAACTAACTCCAAGAAGTATAAATATCAAAAAACACTTTTATAGCCAAAACATTATGTAAAAAACCTAAATATATTGATTTATGTATCATGTGCATAATAAAAAAATAATTTAAGAAAAAACACTTCTAAAAAGAAATAATACAAATATATCACTCAATAATCATAAGTTCTCCAAAAAAATTAAAACTGAAAATTAAAAAAACAAATGCATTTTGTTATTGAGCAAAATATTCATACTACCATACAAAGAGAATGAATCAAAAAAGTTAAATGGGGTTGCATGTGTTAGAATGTTAAAGTTCTATTTATTTTTGTTATTGTAGTGACAAATTCATTAATAGAGAAAGTGAGTTTGTGCAAAAAAGATGAGAAAATGAGTTTGAGAAAAAAAAATGAGAAAAGTGAGGGTTTAAGGATAAAACAAAGGTATTATGGTCATTTTATCAAAGTAATTTTTTTCCATGTGTTTTCCTCTCCCATTTGAGAAGAAAATATTTTAGTATGGGGTTCACACATTTTTTATTTCCTTCATCTTTTCCATTCTCAACCAAACAAAGAGAAAATCATTTTTCTTCAATTTTTCTTTCCATCCATTTTCATTCCTTCCATTTTTCCTAGAACCAAACAAAACCTGAATCTCATCATTTTGTCTAGATATTGGTAGTGATGGAATGAGATTAGAAGAATGAGAAAATGAATCATTTCATATATCACATAGACAAATCCCATTAAACTTTATCATTTGGTGAAATTGGTCATTATATAAATATATTGTTAAATTACTCAGAGATAATAAGAAAACTTCTGCAATCAAACTCACATAGTAGGAATACAAAAATGCATGTTGGCCAATATTGTTTTAGAAGAAAACGTCATCAAAATACAAAATGGGTTAAGAAGAAAAAATAAGTAAATTACAGAGTTAAAAGTGTTTGATATATTAATATTGTTATATATCCGAAAAATAAAATAAAATTAACAGTGAGGATTAAACAGTGTATAGTTTAAAAAATTTGATTAATTTAAATTTAACATGCAGTGACCAATTTTACCAATAATTAAAATTTAAGAGATAATTAGGAAGAAAAAGTAGTTACAATGTCTATTTATAAAATGCATAAAATTTATTATATTTTTATAAACTTTTTCCTAAATAAAATAATAAAAGAGTCATGGCATATTGTTTTTTTATTGTTCTCTCAATACTAGATATTTTAAAGTATGGGATGGAAAGAAATTGAGACAAGCATGTTTCAGTCATGATTGCTTTTACTTCTTGATTGTATGAAAGCTTTGGAATTTGATGATCTTTTTGGCAAATTCACTTGTATGGTGCATCTTGACTGAAAAATTACGGTATTAATGTACCTTTAAGAAAAATTACGAAGTTGGTATAGTTTTCCTATAATCGACTATTGAATTGCCGATTTCCCTTTTTTCTCTCTCCCCCAAAATCGCAACAGATGGAGTTTTACTTTTTTATAATTTTTTTCTCTCCCCCCCTAAATCGGTAATGGGGGAGGAGTTTTTTATTTTTATATTTTTTCTCCCCCCCCCCCCCCCCAAATTTAAAATGGGGGTTTTTTGATTTTGTATATATTTTTTTCTCTCCTCCCCTAAATCAACAAGGGGGGAGTTTATTAAGTTTTTTTTATTGGAGTTTTTTCCAACCCTAACAACACAATAATGAATTTTTTTTTCCAATACTAATGTTATTCAAAAAACAAAATATTACACTATTAAATTTTTAATTGGTTAAATCTCAGAAAACTTTAATGACGTTTATATGATGAAGTGCCACATGGAGGTGGTTTTCTCCTTCTTGGCGGTTGAACTCATAATTGTTGTTCATTCCGCTGTGAGATTTTCCCTCTACCACGTGTTGCCAACTGTGGCTCCTCATCATCTAAATCATCTTCATCAACATCCTCAACCACAACTTTGTCATCAGTATGTTGTATACCAAAAATGTTTGTAGACAACATAGTAGGACGATAATATTGTTGAGAATCGTATACCGACAATGGTGTACTTGAAGTAGTAGCAAACACTGATGGTAGTGGGATTTGAGAATTTGATGACAAATAATTGTATGAATAATTATAATTTGCAAACTCATACGATTATTGTTGTTGTTGAGGAGTAACTAGTGAAGTATGTTCTTGAGAATAACTATCCGCTAGAGTTCGTTGCGGAGAGTAGGTTTCCGATATATGATAATAATGAGAAGAATGAGCTTCATCAATGTGGGTAGAGTATGCATGATGGTATAGTTCAACCAATACTCTCATCATTTCACGGCCAGATGAGAAGACGTCACATAAAGATTGTGTGGGGTTTATAAGTGAAGTTGGAGGACGACTTTGATCACAAAATCTTTTTGCAAATGTGTACTGAAAAATTTAGAGAAAATTAGAAGTAAATAATATAATTAAAGAATATGCAACTTTATCTTTTAGATCAGAATCTCGGAATTCCTTATTGAAATTACTAGCAAAATGACAAATATAATAAACTGATTCTACACTAGACCATTATGCCATCTCACTTCGGAGTGCATCTAATAAACCTGTTCCCCTATCTGATATGATACACAGGTTTGGTTGAGGGGTAACATAAGTCTTAAGATTGTAAAAGAACCACTCACAAGCTTCTTTCGTCTCTCCTTCAATAATGACAAAGGCAACTGAAAATACACGTTTGTTTCCATCTTGTGAACTTGTTATTGGCAATATTCTAGTGTATTTCTCAGTCACAAATGTCTCATCCACTTGTAGGATTTGTTTACAATATGCAAACCCTTCAACACATGGTTTGAAATTCCAAAATATTCTATCCAGAATGATTCGACTTGGGTCTTTCACGCCATCTACAATTTGGTGACGTGCTTCATATTTTATAATTGTGCTGGGAGAAAAATATTGTAGAGCATTCATCGAACGTGGTAAATCATTGTATGACCATTCCCAATCACCATAAATTTTGGCAAAGGCTATTTGTTTTGCAGTCCACGCCTTTCTATACGTGACTGTATAACCAAAGCGACTAACAACCTCCTTCACTAGTGCCTTAACTGGTATACTCGGATCTATAGATACCAAATTAACAACAAGGTCTGAAATGAATGATGAATTTAATTTACTATGATCTTGGTGTGTGTTCCACTAATTTTCCTAATCTCCAATAATTGCGCTTAACGTTATAAGAAGTGCGAATTCGCCACTCACATCATGCACCATAATGTTTACATTTGGCAATGTATCTGTTCAGTCTAGACTCTACAACAACATAGTCGAACGGATTTTTAATATGAAATTCTTTAATTGCATTTATTGTGGCTTCTTTATATTCAAATTGCATATCAATAAACAAATTATTATCAATAATATTCATTAAACCAGTTGTATGTCCAAAATTACGACCAGCTTTAGAATTTGTATTCAAGAAAAATGATGATGAAGTAGTATATGTCATGCTACGAGATGGACCATCATTAAACTAAACCTCCTCCTCGTCATTACACATTTCAGTATCCTCTTCATCGCTAAAATCGCTAACAATATCTCTCACAATGATCATCTACATTTAACAATTAATAAGATTAAAACATATTAACTTGTAAGAATGAAATAAAATATAGTAATTGAATGATATACTAACCTCTAGAATTGGTGACTAAAATCTCACTTCAAATAAAGTTTACTCTGTTAGAGAACGGAGAAATGTTTGTGTAAAAATAATATAGTTGGGGGTATATATAGATAGGGTTAGAGCTCACCGATTTAGGGATAGAGAAAAAAAACTCCCCCCATTGCCGATTTACAGGGGAGAGAGAAAAAAAATATAAATTTAAAACCCCCTTTCTGATTTAGGGGGAGAGAGAAAAAATATATATATATAAAAATCTGCCGATTTAGGGAGATAGAAAAAATATATATAAAAAGGTAAAACTCCCCCTATTGCTGATTTTGGGGGGAGAGAGAAAGAAAAAAGGGAAATCGGCAATTCAATAGCCGATTATAGGAAAACTATACCAACTTCGTAATTTTTCTAAAAGGTGCATCAAGATCGTAATTTTTCAGTCAATGTGCACCATACAAGTGGATTTTCCGATGCTTTTCTTCCAACTATGAATAATACATTCTCTTGCCTCATGCAGCCTCAAGTAAACCCAATTTTGGTATCTCTTTGTTGGTAGTATGTGCATATCAACATTTCTTAAATGTTTCGTTTATACATGTACGTGCCAAACCTTTTTTAAACTTGCAAAATCATGGGTATTTAGGGAAATGATCATCTTCATTAATGAAGAGACAACTAATCACTTTTGCACTTATACATAAAAGTAAATATATCATCTCATTATATTTTAAGGATGAAAATGTCAAATCATATTATTATTTTTATCTTGTTTCGAGTGTATTTGATTCTCCATTACTCAAGAGGATCCTACCTCATATATTTATAAGAAAATTATGTGTATTTATAGTCATCTCTTAAATGGTTTCATTAATACATACTCATTTTTACACATACTTTATATGCATTGATTTCTAATCTCCCATGTTCATTATTTTTTCCTTACAAACCTTTTAATCCCTTGTTCATACTATTTCCTTATGAAGAAAAATGTTTCTTGCTATATGTAATTTCCCTAAAGAACTTTTGTCAAAAAGCTAATTCATAAAAGTTTTCTTAGAATCAATTTATTGGTTATTGGCTCACCTAATGAATTTTGTGAATTAATTTATCAATAGTGGATATCTAGAGAGAGAAAGATTTGTTGGAAAATGGTAGTTTTATTGGAAATATATGAAAAGGTTTAACCTTCATAGAGTTTCTGTCCAACATGGACACATATAAGTTTATGCCAATAGTGTAATATTATGTAGTGTAGATTTTTGCATAATCAATATATTATTCACCATTTATTCCTATTATTATTTTTTTGAAAAATTAACAATAATTAAATATAAATAATAAATAATACAATAATAATGTATAAAAAATTTAAATTATCAGTGTATACATTTTTTTCTTCTTCTGTCAAATATGGTCATGTTGTACTTTTCCTGAAACTTCTCTATAAGATGCTTCATTTTCCACATCGAATATGTAAATTTGAGGTAAAAAAAAAACTAAGAGAAAAAAGATGTATATATAGTCAAAAGAATTATTACATTTTTTAGGTACATGAATTATTACATTGGTTTTTCTAAATATAAGTAATATATAATATTGAGAATTGATAGATAATACACTAAAAAAACAATGATTGTTATTTAGCGGGATGGGAATAAGTTGATCTACCACTTGAACTTAAACATTAATGTCAAACGATGAAGCAATTTTTCATTATCATTCATCTTTTTGGTAGTAAAAACTTCTCACATTTTTTTCCAATCGCCATGAATTAGTGAAATTAGGAATAAAATTAAATATATATAATAAAAATTATTGCATACGGAACGCCGATAGAACATGAAAATTTTGTTTAGATTTAAACACATATGGAAGTACTTCGTTTTAGAATAGTTATACTATATTATTTTACTAAATTTTCTTATTAATTCACATACATACAGAACATAATACAGATGTTATTTGTAATAAACTATTAATAAATAAAATATATTATTATGATATATGTTATTTTTTATAAGTATGAAGATATAGTAGAAAAACATATCAATAAAATGATCAAATGAGAGAGTAATAGAAGAGTCTTGAAATGCCTAACATGTATGGGGCGTGGCAGTGTGGTTATAGATAAAGTCAAGAAAACGTAGTAGATAACTAAATTTTGAATCAAATATAAATTTCGTTCCTTTAAAATAAATAAATAATGGCCACCACACTTTACAATTAAATTGATCAAAATCACTGAAAACTAGAAAATACCAGTTAAATTGTTAAATAATATCATACCAGTCAAATTCGTTTATACATAAAAATTCTTATATTTTTCAATATGATACGTTAAATATTCAAATCTTGACTCTGTGAATTATTTGTAACATTGTTAACAATTAATCATTTTACTAATAGAGTTATATGTTTTAAATAATAATAATTGTATTTATAAATTTAATATATTTATTTTAAAATATATAATTTGAAAAATATGTGATTTAATTAATGAATTTTGGTTAAACTAATTAGTTACTATAGAAATAAAAGTATCCTACAACCAACATAATATTTAGAGCGTATATTTTGTACTATAAACATATACACTGCTTGTGATTAATTGTAAAAAATGTATTTAATTTAAAAAATAATAATTAAGTATTTTTTTGACCAATCATAACTAATGGTACATAAAATGACACACTTTTATGAACCAGTAGAAGTTCACCCCATAATATTAATATGATGTGTCACTATGTTGGATCTTATCTCTTCCATGATAGCATTTAATAGATCGTAGGTAACCGCATAAACTAAGACCAAATTTAAGATTGTACTTTATAGAAAGTAAAATAATACTGAAGTCATAAAATTGAACACATTTTGTTATTTAAAAAAGCGAAATTTTAAAATGCTTATTAATATTTTTAAAAGATTTATATATATTGCTTCTCATGCTCGATAAAAAAAGAGTGTAACATCTATGTACAATAAGTATATTATTTATATATAGTCATTAAATTATTCATTATTCATTTGTATTATTTTTAATGATCAATTATAATTGAAAATAAATAGTGAATTATGTACTAGTAGTATATAAAACTCTTACATTATTAGTACATTAAAAAAAATTGCTAAGAAAAAATATCAATGTCTTAGAGTACATATTCAACAATATAATATGTAGACAATATCAATATTTATATACAATCACTACGTCAGTTATCATTTATTTGTATTACTTATATATATGATAATTAAATATGAATGATAGAGGATAAAATAACCGGGTAAAAAATTCTTTACATTATTAATATATATATATATATATATATATATATATATATATTCGTCACAAATAATTGGGAATTCCATTCCACAACATCTTTTTTTATAAACATTGAACTTGGAACCTCATGCTTAATTAAATGATTGATCTTTGACCGTGAAATTATTAATTATTGATCAAATTTTGGTAATTTGATTAATGCATTAGTCTATGATTATGATTGATGTTTATTAAATTCAGGCAACAAATTATTATTAGAATGATATTGTTTTAAACCTTAATTTTAGATTATGCTGTTTAAATTATTAGCATGTTGTTCGGATTATATTTGTATTTTCCCATAATATTAAATTAAATTAATTCCTTATGCAACTTAATACATCAACTTTAATTATTTACTCCTTGTTTAATACATTCATATTTTCATTCACTAGTTATGCAAAAAATTTCAAACTATGATAAGGAATAAAGATAATCTAAATTAATAGAGAAAGAAATATTATTTTTATACTATTTTTAAGGATAAAAATAATATTATATGTGTAAATAGAAGAATAAAATTTTCATTTTACTTTATTTTTTTGCATTGTTTTATATAAAAATACTTATCTCTCCCTTATTAGACAAGAGTCTAGCTTATATGTGAAGATGAGTTTGTTGATAGAAACAATCCACAAAGGATGTAGCATTTATGTTCTGGACGTGTTTCATTCGATGATGTCATATTTTGGACGAAATTTGTATTGGTTGTACAAGTCTAAACAGAACACTGTGAGATAATATTTTAGATGAATAAAGATCATCTTTATAACTTTATTAATCGAGAAACATGTACTTAATTTTACTTATATTTTTAATAATAAAAGTATTATTCTGTTATATATAAAATGATAAAAATATATTATCATATTATATTTTCTTTTTGTTTTCATAATAGTTGTTTTTCCACTCTATTAATTGAGAGTATCATTAGATGAGACTTTCTGATGGACACACAAGCTTAAACTGTGGTCCTTCTTGGTGCATAAGCCTTTAGGCACATAGTCCAACAAGAAGACTTAGCTTTAATTGATGCATTGAATTAAGTATTGAGTACACTTGAAAATTATTTATGATTTTCATATTGTTATATATTATAATAAAAAACACTAACTAAGATACATATAATCAACTTTAAGTATTATGCATGTCCATATGGAGTATTTTCTATCGAGAGATAAGTTTTTTTAGTCGAAAAAAATTATTATAGGGGACAAAACTCTTCCTATCAAATATTTAATATAAGTGTATTTTCAAATAGTTTATACAGTTTGGTGTCTTTTTATTTACTCTAAAAAAGTACACTGGGCCCACCTTATCCCAATGACTAATACATTCACGATTTTATTAGGGATATGGTTATAAGTTATAACTTATAAGCCTTATGAGAATGCGAAAGGAATCTACTATTTTCTACTATTTGTAGATATTAAAGTAGATATTCTACATTTGTGACAAATGTATAAAACAAATGTAATTTTTGTCAATTTAAAAACTTGTTATAATTACAAAATTAAACACTATTCATTTGTAATAAATGTACAAAGTAAAGAGTTTTTTGTAAAATTGATGGATTGTTGAAATTCTTAAAGTAGACACTCTTCCTTTGGATATATTTGACAAATGACTTTCAAATTCTGAAAATTAGTCTTTTTCTTCACATTCTCTCTACCCAAATAACATACTATTTCTCTTTTTTCTAAATTTTGTTCAACAAATCTTCTTCCTCAATCTAAATCAACTCAAAGGTATCATTTTCTATTCTTTTGTTTTTTTATTTCTTCCTTTTCAAAAGTTAAAGCAACTCAGAATATGATATTTTGATCTTTTTATTTTTATTTCATCATTCTCATCACTATTTTTTTCTTCCAATTTTTGTTATACAAATCTATTATCTTCACCAACTCAGGTATGATTTTACTTTTTTATTTCATTTTTACTTCATCATTCTCATAACTAAATTTGTGCGTTCTATTGGTAAATATCAACATATTGGTACTTACTGCTTATAACTATATTTGTGCATTATATGAGTTATAAATAGAATATAAATTAGTAGAATTATAACTAATAAATTTGCAGAATATTAATTGAGTAATACTCACTCATTAATGTTTTACATCATTCCCAATAATTTGTTTAAATTCAGAAAAGTTCAAAAATTTTCCACTAGTTACAAAAATGATATTATACATAATTAAGCAATTGGTAATTACACTTTAGAATCTGAAATTATTAGGCATGATTGCCTTTGAATGCCTTTTATTTCGTTATCGAAAAATTAAACATAGTTTCAAACAATTAATTTTGTGATTTGATTTTTTATTGTGTTTTTGAATTGATTTTCTCTTAATAGGATGTAACAATCAAAATATTAAAGCAATTTGATTTGGTTGTGATAATCAATTGATTTATATTTTGATTAAATCATTTATGATTCCCTAATTTCAAGCAACGCATGAAATGAATATAAATTTGCAGAATTATAAATAATAAATTTATGGAATGTTAATATTTAATTCAATTTATATTTTATTTTGTTTGAATTTATGGATGAGTTACAAAAATGGAATATAAATTTGTCGAATTATAATTAATAAATTTATGGAATACTAATTGAGTAATATCTATTAAGCTATAATTTGTCTTGATTCATTGAATATCATAACATGTGTAATTAATTAAGCATATTACGCAATTATTTTGAAATTTGAAACTTAATGCTCAACTATAATTATACTGATGAAGAAATAATTAAATAATTCTATTTTTAATGGCATAAAGAAATAGAAAAATTCAATTTTTTGGAGCAGTTACAAAAATGACATTATGCAAAATTAATCAATCAAGTTAAATGGTTAAATATTAAGATGGTGATATAAAACATTAATTCCATAATGTATGTAATTTATTGAACATATTACACAATTATTTTAACATTGAAAACTTAATACATAGTTACAATTGTATTTACTAAAGAAAATTTAAATAATTCTACTTTTTATGTTGTAAAGAACTAGAATAGTTCAATTTTTTTGGTTCATATAAAAAAATAGAATTATTGACAATTAATTAATTAAATTAAATTGTTAAATATAATAATTAATTTTATACTCGTTAAATAAATAAATGTATATGATTAGTTGGCAAATAATCTGTACAATTATGATTCATATATAGCGTATGAATCATATATATCATTGACCATTATAGGACAATAACTATACAAAATTATAAATTTGTTTTTCCTTTATCAATATCTATATCTTTATTTCCTACATTATTGGATTTATGGAACAGTTACAAAAATGACATTATACACAATTAATCAATTGATAGTTGCACTTTAGAATCTGAATTTATTAGGCATGATTGCCTTTGAATGCCTTTTATTAGGCATGATTCCTACATTATTTCATGATATTTTTTTTAATAATGATGCCATATAAAATTTATTTCCTTATATTCGTTTTATTTTCGGAACACCACTTTAAGTAACATACAATAACACCATTACCTAAAGGTAATAAAAATATAACTCAATATAACTTTGAATCATACTTCATTAGAATATCATGAAATGTTGGTACAAAGTAAAAAGCGGAATCCTAATCGTCGCCCAAATAAAACTACTCGCAAAATAAATACCCTACACAGGTACACTAATCAAAAAGCACAAGGGCCTGTGTAGGTATAACCGTTTCCCTTAATCCTCCATGCCCCCTCCCGGGACATCAAAAAACGGTAACTCAGGTTCCTGTCAGAATGATCCATCTCAACAAAACGCGAATAGAAGACAAATATAAAGAAGAGGGAGTAAGACATTTAATGAATATTACTCATTGACGGCGTAGAATTACACGGAATATCACATCTAAACAGACACGCATAATAAACACAATATATACATCACATATAAAAATGCATAATGATGAATGATGTTATAATATCAGATTATGAGGATCAAAGTCCACAATCTCAATGTATGCATGTTATGCTTGTTTCATCAATTCTTTCACCAATATCCTCCCAATATACTATTCGGAAATAACCAAGGTCCCATAACAAGTCGATTTGAACGCACCAAAATTATTCATCGCAAGGATATATGATTGATCTGTGCCGAAGAACTGTCCATTTCAGGATGGTCTCGTATCAAACACTTTCTGGACATCCCTTTCATTGATCCTGATTGCAAAGAGGGGTTGTCAGAGATCGTCTAGTTTGCGTTGTGAGAACTATCCGATCCAACATAATACCTCATCTAGGAATATAAGGGACTCGTCTCACCTAGACACACCTTCAAGACTTTGCTGACGAACCACCACCATCGTCGTCCCTCTCAACATCTTGGGGCTCATTCCTCTCCCATAAATTTCCTCTCCACTACTTCATTATCCATAATGAGTATGCACACTAACCGAAGATAGCCGATTAAATATTTTAATCATTATTTTATATGATCGGTCCAACCTAAGACATCTCCTAGAGGAATGCTTCTTGTGGGACCCGATCTCACGTCAACACGTAAATGGAGGAATAACATCCCTACCACTACGAACCATCACTGAATCACCCTGGACGACCACATGGTCAAGCCTCTTACAGTCAGACGACCTTGCTGCGAGATATCATGTATTCATTTTTTGGGCATCGCCCTAATCACGACATCACAGTTAGAAACCTTGCCTTAAATAGGCGCAAGAACAAATGTACTTGTATAAGTTTGTCGATTTTGGGAACCGGGTTCAATCATCTAAGTCACGGTCTTTCCCAAGGGTAAATATAGTTCACACCCAAGCTAGGGCTATTGCCTTTAATAAAGCAATTCCTTACTTTTATTACTTTCAAGAATTTCATATACTTATTTACCTTTATAACTTCTTGATGGAAAACATGCCATTAAGCTCTCGTATATATGAGAGTTATCATTCATACGACTTAAAAAGAAGTCATGTCTGTATGGAGCCCTCTCGCTCGAGTGAGAGCTGTCTCGCTCAAGCGAGGGCACATCCATTTTTGAGGCATTTGTGGCTTAAGCGAAAGCTGTCTCGCTTAAGCGAGAAAACAATCAGTTCTCTTGGTGCCTATTTTAGCTTAAGCGAGAGTTGTCTCGTCCCGAGCTAAAACACTCGTTTTCTCTAGACACTTCTCGCTCAAGCGAGAGCTATCTTGCTCAAGCGAGAAGAGTCTGATTATCATTTTAATTACTTTTCTCAAGGAAAATATTTCTCATTTATATCACATGTTTT
>NC_032025.1:13441490-13441725 GCF_001865875.1 Lupinus angustifolius | reverse complement strand
ACATCACTTCAAGTAGCCCACCATAGGCCTTTTAGAGTAGCTCACCATAGTTGGTCCCATAACTCACAACTAGCTTTGGTGAGTCAAGCGTAAGGAGGTGACAAAGCTGCTTTATCAAGTGTCCAAACCCATGTTGAAGGGATTGGTCAGAAGCTGAGCGGTGCTAACAAGCAGCTCAACAGCTCCAGGGAACTTCTATAAATAGAGGCACATTTCATTCGAATGAAGAACATCA
>NC_032025.1:13441132-13441390 GCF_001865875.1 Lupinus angustifolius | reverse complement strand
ATCCCCATCCTCATTCTCGTCCACATCCTAACCTCCACCTAATCCTCGTCCTCATCCACATCCTATCCTCATCCTCTTCCTCTTCCTCTTTCTCATCCTCATCCTATCTTCTTCTTCATTCTCGTCCTCATCCTCATCCTCTTCCTCATCCTCATTCTCATTCTCATCCTATCCTCATCCTCATCCTCCTCCTCATCCTATCCTCATCCTCATCCTCTTCCTCATCCTCATCCTATCCTCATCCTCATCCTCCTCCTC
>NC_032025.1:13440603-13441032 GCF_001865875.1 Lupinus angustifolius | reverse complement strand
TCATTCTCGTCCTCATCCTATCCTCTTCCTCATCCTCATCCTATCCTCATTCTCATTCTCGTCCTCATCCATTCCTCTTCCTTATCCCCATCCTCCTCCTCCTCCTCCTCTTCATCCTATCCTCATTCTCATCCTCCTCCTATCCTAATTCTCATTCTCATCCTCATCCTCATCCTCATCCTAACCTCATCCTCATCCTCATCCTCTTCCTCATCCTCATTCTCATCCTCATCCACCTCCTCATCATATGCTTATCCTCATCGACATTCTCATCCTCATCCTATCGTCATCCTCATTCTATTTCTCATCCTATCCTCATCCTCGTCCTATCCTCATCTTATCTTCATCCTCATTATCGTCCTAATCCTATCCTCATCCTCGTCCTCATCCTATCCTTATTCTCATTCTCGTCCTCATCCTCATCCTCTT
>NC_032025.1:13439763-13440503 GCF_001865875.1 Lupinus angustifolius | reverse complement strand
CCTCATCCTGATCCTCATCCTCATCCTATCCTCATTCTCCTCCTCCTCCTGTCCTCTTCCTCATCCTCATCCTCATTCTCGTCCTCCTCCTATCCTCATCCTCGTGCTCATCCCCTTGGTCATCCTCATCCTCATCCTCTTCCACGTTCTCATCCTCATCCTCACCCTCGTCCTCATCCGAACCTCCTCCTCCTCCTCATCCTCATCCTATCGTAATCCTTATCCTCATCCTCATTCTTATCCCCATGCTATGTTCATCCTCTTCCTATCCTCATCCTCGTCCTTATCCTCATCCTCCTCCTATCTTCATCCTCATCCTCCTCCTATCCTCATCCTCGTCCTCTTCCTCGTCTTCTTCCTCATCCTTATCCTCATCCTCATCCTCATCCTTATCCTCATCGTCATCCTCATCCTATTCTTTATCCTTATCCTTTCCTCATCCTCATCTTCATCCTATCCTCATCCTCATCCTATCCTCATCCTCATCCTCTTCCTCATCCTATCTTTATCGTCATCCTCATCATCTTCAACATCCTCATCTTCATCCTATCCTCATCCTCATCCTGTCCTCATCCTCATTATCGTTCTCATCCTATCCTCATCCTCATCCTCATCCAATCCTCATTCTTATTCTCGTCCTCATCCTTTCCTCTTCCTCATCCTCCTCCTCCTCCTCATCCTCATCCTCCTCCTCATCCTCCTCCTCATCCTATCCTCATTCTCATCCTCCTCCTATCCTC
>NC_032025.1:13439240-13439663 GCF_001865875.1 Lupinus angustifolius | reverse complement strand
AACCTCATCCTCATCCTCATTCTCATCCTATCCTCATCCTCATCCTCAACCTCATCCCGATCCTATCCTCATCCTCATCCTATTCTGATCCTCATCCTATACTCATCCTCGTCCTCATCCTATCCTCATCTTCGTCCTCATCCTAACCTCATCCCCGTCCTCATCATATGCACATCTTCGTCCTCAACCTATCCTCATCCTCATCTTATCCTCATCGTCATCCTCATCCTCATCTTATCCTCATCGTCATCCTCATCCTCATTCCTATCCTCATCCTCGTCCTCCTCCTATCCTCCTCCTCGTCCTCATCCTCATCGTCGTCCTCATCCTCATCCCCCTCCTCCTACTCATCCTCATCCTCATCTTCATCCTCATCCTATACTAATCCTATCCTCATATCCTACTCCTCATCCTCATCCTCCA
>NC_032025.1:13436338-13439140 GCF_001865875.1 Lupinus angustifolius | reverse complement strand
TGACATTTTTCCCAATTTAGAACCAAGTTAGTCTGCTCGCATCTTTCCAAAACTGTTTCCAAGTTAGTCAAGCAAGTTTCAACAGATTCTCCGAACACAGAAAAATCATCCACGAAAACCTCGATGCATTTCTCCACCAAATCAGCAAAGATAGCCAGCAGGTATCTTTGAAAAGTTGCAGGAGCATTACATAGTCCGAATGGCATTTTTCTGTATGCGTAAACACCAAATGGACATGTAAATGTCGTCTGTTCTTGGTCCAATGGATCCAAAACAATTTGATAGTATCCAGAGTACCCATCCAGGAAACAGTAAAAGGCTCTTCCGGCTAATCTTTCCAGCATTTGATCCATGAACAGCAAGGGAAAATGGTATTTTCTTGTGGCGGCAATAAGTTTGTGATAGTCGATACAAACTCCCCAACTAGTAACATCTCTAGTTGGAATTAGTTCATTGTTCTCATTTCGAATTATCGTCATCCCTCCTCTTTTTGGCACCATTTGAACTAGACTCACCCATTTACTATCTGAAATGGGGTAGATCATACCAGCTTCTCACATTTTCACAATTTCTTTCCTCATGACTTCCTTCATTATCGGATTAAGTCTCCTTTGCGGTTGAGCATAAGGTTTATAATCATCCTCCATCATAATTTTGTGCATGCAATATGATGGACTGATGCCTTTGAGATCTTTTAATGTCCATCCAAGTGCTGCCTGATTCTTCACTTGTATTAGTTTTTCTTCCTCCAAATTGGACAACTTACTGTTGATGATTACTAGATTGTTGGCCTCTCCATTTAAGAAAGCATACTTTAAATGAGACGGTAATTCCTTCAACTCCAGTTCTGATTCTTTCTCTGGTGGTCCACTTGGATTTTGGTGAAGAAATATTTCATCAGAAAAGTGTTTGATGATTTCTTCCTCCACTTTGTTTTTTTGCATCTCCAAAGATTTGTCAAGTTGAGGGTGTTTTGTGCAAATTTCTTCAACAATATCTAATTGCAAACATTGCCCTTTATCCTTCGGATGATGCATTGCATGGAAAATGTCTAACTCAATTTCATCATCTGCAACCCAAACTAGTAATTTGACATTTTCCATGTTAATCCCCATTTTTGCTGTCCTCATAAAAGGTCTTCCTAATATGAGTGGGATCTCCGTATCTTCGGTAATGTCAATGACAACAAAGTCCACTAGGATAAAACATTTGTCCACTTTGACCAAAACATCCTCTGCAACTCCTTCAGGATGTTTGATTGATCTATCTACTAGTTGCACGGACATTCATTTAGGTTTTAATTGTATTCCTCCAATTCTTTTCATCATTGACAGCAACATCAAACTCACACTAGCTCCAAGATCAACGAGTGCTTTGCCACAGACATATTTCCAATAGTGACAGGAATGGTCGCACTGCCTGGGTCTTTTGATTTATGAGGAATGTTTGCTTGAAGAACATCACTACAATTGGTGTTGAGTGAAACAACTTCCTTTTCCTGATAACTCTGTTTTTTGGACAATAGTTCTTTCATGAACTTGGAGTAAATTGGCATTTGCTCCAAGACTTCAGAAAATGGAATATTGATTTGCAGAGTTTTGAATATCTCCATGAACCTTGCGAACTGTTCTTCTTTCTTGGTTTTTAATGGAGCTACAGGGTAGGGTATCTTTTTTTGTACTAGGGGGTATTGTTTTTCTTCTTTTCTTACCCCACTAGTTTCCTCTTTTACATCTTCTTTTTTATTTTTTTCTTCTAATTTCTCTTTTGGTTTTTCAACTCCACCTTCTACTATCTTCCCACTTCGAGTTGTAATACTTTCACAAAATTCTGACTTGACCAAATGACTTCTTGTCAAGTTGTTGATTTGTTCTTCCATTTTAGTGAGAGCTTCACTTGTGTTCTGCTGATGGTTGATAGTAGTTTGAATGAACTGGTTGAGAATTTTTTCCAGCTCATCATGATAACTGTGAGTTTTTTGGAAGGCATAGACATTCTGGTTGTTTTGACAATCATTACACCAAAAACCTGCTTTGTTGGTTTGTTCCATTTGTTTAGGTAGATCTTGAAGTTTTTGATGGACCGAATTGATCTTGAGTTGGAATTCTTTGATGAATTGCTCAATTTCTTGTTGTAAACCAACATGCTGGTCCAATTCTGAAAAATGAAATCAAAAGGAACCGTTTTGTCTATTCCCAAAAGAAAAGAGATTAGTAGGTAAAGAAAACATAATTTACATCTTTGTACAAATTCAAACAATTTGTAGAAAAACAAAAAATAAATTTATGCACAATTATTTGGTGAATGACCTATAAATATGAAATGTTATATTATTAAAGCCATTCCTCGGCAGCGACGCCAATTTGTTGAAAGATTTTTTTAGAGAGGTTTTCCCCCTCAACAAATTATCCCCGGCAACGACGCCAATTTGTTGAAAGTAAAAATTTCTCTTTGTCGGTTTTTCCTTTATTTGGTTAAGTAAGTGAACTTGGTTTTATTCTTTGTTCGCCATCTCGGCTTTGTTGAAATAAATTCCAATGCCGGTATGATGGTTTCAAGAGTATTCCAGTTGCAACTTACTTCTAATAATTATGTGAATAAGTTATTCCTTCTTTGCCCCATCTTGGCTTTGTTAGAATAAGTTCTAACCTCGGTACAATGGTATCGAAGCAATTCCCTATTACATAATTATTAAGTACCTTTAAATTTGTGGAATAAATTCCAACACCGGTTTAATGGTATTCTAATGTACAAAAGTGATGAATAGTTAGTTGTTAGAAACAAATAAATAAATAAAGAACA
>NC_032025.1:13425561-13436238 GCF_001865875.1 Lupinus angustifolius | reverse complement strand
TTTGAATGATGAAAGTATTTCTCAACTTCTTATGTATTTGAACTACTTAGACAAGTTCTTATGTTTTACTTTGATTAACTCCAAACACCAAGGTCTGAAATCCTCCATTTAGTGTATGTCCTAAAATGGTAGAGTGATGATCACTTATATTCACTACTAAACATTACTACGTCCACAAAGAGACTAGGTTGTCACACCCTAATCTTGGCTACTCTAATATTGAAGTAGTAATGAATATAAGATCTTAAGAAAAGCATGCTTAACTTGGCAAATAAACTAAGTAGTACAACTACTTCTTAGTTTATTTGTTGAGTGTTTGAGACAAGTAATTCTCATTACTTGAAATCAGTTTTTAGGTGATCAATCTAAAAAGAGCATAAAGAATTTCTCAAACAAATAATATTAACCAAAGCACCAATTTGAATGATTAAAATTCAAACATAGAGTAAAAGAACAAGAAGAAATACGTGATCAACTTTCAAATGAAGTTGTTAGGAGCATGAGCCATCCATCCAAGGATTGGATGCTTTAAGTTCCAAATGAGATTACAAAATGGATTTTTGCATCTCATTTGCCTTCTCCTTTCTCCTCTTGAATTATAAACTAAAAACTATAAAACTTACTTAAAAATTACTTCTATGAACTAAGAACAAGAAGAGAGAATTGTGTTTTCACTTCAGGGAAGAAGATTTTCAAGGCAAGAAGATATCAAGCTCTCTTTTTCGAATGAAATGCCTTCCTATTTATAGAATTTCCCTGGCACCGTTGAGCTACTTGTTTGCACCGCTCAGAAGTTGACCAAATGAAAAGACATAACTCCTAATGTACAAATAAAAAGTCGCAACTCATAATGTCACAAAATTGATATATCATATGTTGAATGGTTATAGCATATCCATATGAATTCCATCTCCCTCACACACAAAGGGTGACAATTGTTCATGAAAGAAAAACTGCACAATAACTTAGATATAACATAAACATTGAGTTGTTTAAAAAAATTCCCAATTTTTTATAACATGATAACGGAAACATAAAACCCCCAAATTAAAATTAGGGTTCGTACAAAATTTAGGGAAAACACCTTTAATGAAGAATCATAAAATTCAAAACTTTTGCTCTGATACCACTTGTTGGAAATTCCTTATGATTGGTGAAACATCAATCCTAGGATCTTGAATCTCATGATTCTCACAATATATATAAAACAAGAATGCAATGTCATACCTAAATCTAAGTTCTCAGATATATTCCTTTGATTTACATTTCTGAGAGTGTTTCGGTATGATGGCCATCCTCAACCAAATCCTTAATTCCTTTCGGGACCTTCGTTTTCTCTCTGATGGGGAGAGGTGAAAACTGTTTGCAATTTGGTGTATTGGGGACCATAACCGTTCCTTATATGTTAATTTGTAGGGTTTCCATTATCCCATATGGGCCAACCGTTTGGGTATTCACTCATTAAGTTCACACCCGTTATCAGTTTTAGAAGTTTTATGGGTTGTCAATAATTAGATCACTTATTTTGTAACCCCAAAATAAATAGTCGATATAATTATATTAAATATATGATGTCCACCTTAATTAGAAATAATGAATTTCTAACTCGATATTGATGTTCTTCCACCTCATTTTAAACAACATCGTTCTAGCAAGCACAATTGAATGATTGTGTTTTATTGCAATATCCGACGTAGTGAGGGCGAGATGAATTAGGTGTACACGCTATCTTTAAAAAAGTGGGGTGTGATATTACAAGATCAAATCTAGATGTATATTGCATTGGCGTCACATTTTTCTTAGTTCGAGTTAATAGGTTGGGTTGAGGTTGAAGTGTATCATTTAGGATATCATTAATCATACAAATAGAAGTAATTAATAAATACATTAAAATTAATAAAATAATATAATAAAAGGTTACATTAGTTGACCATTGAGATTCATTAGGGTTGTGACATTTCTTACAGTCCAAAAATAAGTCAACTACAAAAGTATAGGTATGTTATTTATCAATGAGGTATAAGCTAAATCCTTACAAATCGAAAAGAAAGTCATTGGTAAGAAAATGGACCTTAAAATCAAATGAATTTTCAGAATTAAAATAGTTAATGAAAAACAAAAAAAATTTGTAATTATTCTTTTTATTTCATTCTCATCCTTGTAATGAACAAACATACATTCTAATACAAATATATGCCTAGACTAGCAAGCTAGACTAATATATATAAAATATAAAATATTAATTACTTTTTTGAGGCACACAACCACATATACGTGCACAATTATCTTGAAATGGGCCATGATGAGGATATAATATCAATGTACAATGTATGTGGCAATCAAAACTAATTCTAGGATACTTAGCAGAGAGTTGAATGGCTTGTCCATCCTCAACCGAAGCAAACAAGATGATCATCCCAATGAAGATAACAAGCGCAACTTTGTTGAGGGCCATTAGCAAAAATGTTTATGAGAATAGGAACAAAGTTTTGGATACCAATATGGTATGATTACACCTAGGGGGTCAATAGGTGTCGCAGATCACCAATCCCGCTTTTCCAATATTTGTGCAAAATACAAAGCTGTTGCAATTAATCGATTATCAACAGGGTTAATCGATTAAAGACAATTCACCTAATTGATTATTATTAGAACATTAATAATTATCCTGATTGTTTTACTTTGAAAATCCGTTTTCTCGCTTTGTAAAAACCGTGATAATTATTGATCTTTACTATCCTTAGATTGTTTCTTGACTAACAACAGATTAACACAACAAGCAATTAATCACAGTAGTCTAATCAAAACAGAAGGCAATAAAGACAAAATTATAAAGAGATAGGGATAGAGAAAATGTGCTCGAGGATTTTTATCCTGGTTCGTTTGCAGTCTACTGCAAACTACATCCACGCCTCCCGGTTGATCTGCGAGATTTTTCTTCACTAATCAAAAGTGTAATCTACAACCACACTTCCAATACAACGAGACAAATACTTCCTTCTTGAAACCGATGAGCCGCAAAGCCCGGTTTGACCCCTTATCTATGCTTACTTGGATAACACACTGTTCGCGTAATTTGGCCCTAGCCGAAACTCTTGCTTGAATCAAGACTTTCTATCTAATGAACACTCCTAATTCTCAACCTGTGATGATACCACACATCACGAGAATTTTCCTTCAATTACAGAACTTTTGCCGAGTTACTTTACACACTAGAATGTGCGGATTACAACTCTAAATTCAGCTCTAATCACCCTTGACCGAAAGATCTCACAAACGCAGCCCTAAGACCTAACTATGGAATCATGCAACACGTGTTTTCAATGGAATGAAAAATGGTTTTACACAATGAAAAGATTTCCATTCATTTATGAATTTATAGATGCCCATTTAGTGAATCAGGTTATCACCAACACGATGCTCTCGGGAGTTAGTCATGATAGTGTCCACATGAGTGGTGTAAATCTCATAATAATCAATGATACGAGAGATGAATATCCCATAGGCGAGCAATATTGATGAAGATGAAGCTATGCCATGCATCACTTTTAGAATCTCCAAAGGCCAATTAACCAAAATGCCTTCCCTAATGGCGAACATCAGTTTCAGATCGTTGATGGACGGTTGAGCATGGTTAGTATTTCTATAAACCAATATGTATGCAATCAAATAGTGTAAGAGTCGGTTTCCCATTGACAATTACCCAACCTTTGTCAATTCCCCTTGCATAAATAGGCGAGGTACTCTCAAAAGAGTATTTGTACATTTCAATAGCATCGAATGAGTCACATGACTCATTGTTACAATCACCTAGCATAGGTCCATCACATTCAAGATCTCCAACATCTAAAAATAACTCTTCATCCATAACAATCATCTTCCCCATTATCATTGTTGAATACACCTTATCCTTATACATAAAATTGCTATGGAATTCTACAATGAGTGAAGGATACATCTTACCTTTCAATTCCACGAATTTGTTAGCTCCTAGGATCTCCAACCCATGTGTGAATTGAAATTCTTGAGCATCAAGCCATTCTACATCTGCATACCGAATGTAGGTTTGCTTACGGCCTTGAAACTTAGTCAATCTAGCCTCTTGAAGAATGGGAGAGTAGTAAAGGTCTTCGCGACTATTTCGTCCTCCTTGAGTCGAGGAAGAGCCTTTTTCTCCGTGTCTAGTATGTTTTGCAGTGTTCTTCACTCTCATGGTTCTTGGTTCACTCATCTTGCAGGTATAATAGTGATTTAATCGATTGGATAATCGATGTTGTTTTTTGAATTTGAGGTTTAGGGTTTCTAAAGAGGGAAAAACTGTGAAATAAAAAATAGGTATAGAGATACGGTTTTAGAGAGATGGAACTATAAGTTAGGAACCGAATTTTATAATGAACTCTTGAGGAACACTCAATTTTGGGAAATTGGCACCAGAGCTATTTTTGAGTAAGCTATTCTCAAATTTGATACTATATCGAAGATGGCCTCTAGATCATTCCTATGAGAAGGTTCCAACAATAACCACCCTCCAAGCTTTGATGGAGAGTGCTATGACTTTTGAAAAATCAGAATGAAAATCTTCATAGAATCTCAAGACATGGGCATATGGAACGCCATTGAAGAAGGACCATATGAACCCTTCACGGTAGTCAACAGTGTAAGGGAAGTAAAGCCCAAATCTTCATGGAATGATGAAGATAAAAAGAAGATGCAATATGATCTCAAAGAAAAGAACATCCTCACTTCAACACTTAGCATTGACGAGTTCTTTAGAGTATCAAACTACAAATCTTCCAAAGAAATGTGGGATACTCTAGAGACTACACATGAAAGAACTGAGGTGGTAAAGAGGTCGAGACTCAATATTCTTTCCCAAGAATACAAAAAATTTCATATGAAACCTGGAGAGAAAAGTCTGGATCTTCAAAAGAGATTCACTCACCTCAAAATCACCTTTTTGAACTTGGTAAGGTACTATCAAATAGTGACCTGAACTTGAAAGTTGTAAGATCACTCACCAGAACATGGCAACCAAAGGTAACAACCATTTCTAAAAAGAAAAGTTTATCAAAAATGTCCTTGGCTGCTTTGTTTGGTAAATTGTAGGAACATGAACTAGAGCACAACCAACTTTACCAGAAGAGCAAGAGAAGAAAAATAAGAATATATCTCTCAAGGAGTATGTAGACAAATATGAATCATCAGAAGATGAATCTGAGAAGGAAGAGATGGAAGACATGAGTATTTTGTAAAGAAGTTCAGCAACTTCCTTCAAAGGAACAAGGGTGCTAAAACTGGACAAATGAGGAAATTCACCAAGAACAATGACGCCTCCACCTCAAATCAAAACTTCACATGCTTTGAATGTGGCAAGCCTGGACATATGAAGATGTACTATCCAAACCTGAAAAATAATTCTTTCAAAGGGAAGAATGAAATGAGGACTGGACATAGAGCTTATATTTCTTGGGAAGACAATGATACCAGTTCCACCTCTAAACAAGAAAATGAAAAACAAGAACATCTCTCTTTGATGGAATCTCATCATTCTGATGATCAAGAGGTAAACGACACTAAACTATATTCTTCTAAATTACAAACTGCATTTAATGACTTGCATGATGAATATGTCAAACTCACAAAAATGTTTCTAAAACAAAAAACTGAGTTAGATGTATTTAGAAACAAACCTTCATCATCTTCATGTCAAAACTGCATTGCTCTTGAAAATAAATTTTCAATATTAAGTATTGAACTTAATAAGTTGAACAAGAGTAGTAAAACTCTGGAAAAGATCATCAATGATCAAAGATACTCAACAGTAATAATAAATCTAAGATACATAACCATCAACCCACATGTACATATTGTAAAAACCATGGGCATACACCAAATACTGTCATAATTAAAAAATATGGTATACCCCTAGGTCATTATAGATGAGTTGAGATAGGTACTAACCATGTAGGACCCAAAGAATATTGGGTACCTAATAAAACTTAACTTGTTTTGCAGGATAATTTGAGAGCTTCCTGCAACTTATGGTACATGGACAGCGGTTGCTCAAAACACATGATGGGTGATAGAAATAAGTTCTATGTCTTTACTCCAAGGGACAAAGGCTATGTCACATATGGTGATAACAACAAAGGAAAAATACTTGGATATAGTAGAATCGGAAAGCAACCATCAACAACTATAGAAGTTGTATTGTATGTTAAAGGACTCAAGCACAACCTACTAAGCATAAGTCAATTATGTGACAAAGGCTTTCGTGTGGCATTCCACACGGATAAGTGCATCATCGAAAGTAAGAATTCTCAAAACTCTAAACTAATTGGTAAAAGGATAAATAATTTAGATATATGATTGACATAAACTTCTCTTTAACAATAACATGTTTAGTTGCTAATGATAATCATGATGCATGGCTTTGGAATAGGAGAATTTCTCATATTCATATGGACCATTTGAATAAACTCATAAAGAAAGATTTAGTTGTTAGGTAAACAAACAAAGACTTCTTTTAAACCTAACCAGATGGTTTCTTCTGATTGACTATTGTAGTTACTACACATGGACTTATTTGGCCCCTCAAGGACAAAAAGTTGTAGTGGTAACTACTATGCTCTTGCTATAGTAGACAATGTTTCGATATATACTTGGAATATATTCTTAGTTCATAAGAATGAGGCATTCAAAGCATTTAGCCTTTATGCTCAAAGAGTTCAAAATGAAAAATCACTAAAAATCGATGCTATAAGAAGTGATCATGGGGGAGAATTTCAAAACTCTTCGTTTGAAGGATTTTGTGATGATCTGGCATAAATCACAATTTTTATACTCCTAAACAATTTTTATGCTCCTAGAACACCACAACAAAATGGTGTTGTAGAGAGAAATGGCTATACAATGTTGAATGAAACTAACCTCCCAAAATACTTCTGGATTGATGCAGTAAGTATTGCATGTTATGTTTCAAACTGAGTTCTTATAAGACTAATTCTTAAGAAAACCCCTATGAACTCTTTAAAGGTAGAAAACTAAACATTTCTCATTTGCATGTATTTGTTTGTAAATGCTTTGTT
Source organism: Lupinus angustifolius (assembly GCF_001865875.1). NCBI lineage: Eukaryota > Viridiplantae > Streptophyta > Magnoliopsida > Fabales > Fabaceae > Lupinus > Lupinus angustifolius. The sequence goes on along the minus strand of NC_032025.1, from coordinate 13,429,150 downwards.
TTAAATAATGGTAAAGATAACTTATGCAAGTTGGATGCAAAAGCTGATGAAAGTATCTTCCTAGGCTACTCTCTTACGAGTAAAGCTTATAGAATTTTTAATAAAATAACTCTAGCCATGGAAGAATACGTTCATGTGTCTTTTGATGAAACCAGTCCTGTAATAAAGGATGGGTTAACTCTTGATGAAGAAGACATGCCAAGTTCCCCTTCTAATGAAAAGTCCATTATTGATTCTACAACTACATCTGAGCATTTGAAAATGGATGATAATCTATCCTCTCAAGAAGAGCATATTCACTTATACAGATTTACCAAAAGAATGGAGAACTCATCGAGATCATCCTATTGAAAACATCATTGGTGATATTAGCAAGGGTATTATTACCCGCTTAATGCTAGAAGATGCATGTCTTACCATGGCCTTCGTCTCTTAAATAGAATCCTCCAAGATTGATGATGCAATCGAGGATGAACATTGGATTCTTGCAATGCAAGAAGAATTAAACAAATTATTAAACCAGTTTGAGAGAAATGAAGTTTGGGAACTTGTTCCTAGACCTAAAAATAGGCATATCATAGGAATTAGTTGGGTATTTCATAATAAATCTGATGAAAATGGTATTATTGTTAGAAATAGAGCTAGACTAGTAGCCCAAGGATACAATCATAAAGAAGGTATAGCCTTTGATGAAACATTTGCTCCGGTTGCTAGACTTGAAGCTATTAGGCTATTACTTGCATATGCCTATTCTTTAAACTTTCAGCTATATCAAATCGACGTAAAGAGTGATTTTCTCAATGGATATATTCAAGAAGAACTGATTGTAGAACAACCTCCTGGGTTTGAATATTACAAACATCCTTCTCATGTTTATAAATTAAAGAAAGCTCTCTATGGCTTGAAGCAAGCTACACGTGCATGGTAAGATCGTCTAACGAATTTTCTACTTGAAAAAGGATTTACCAAAGGAAAGGTCGACACTATACTCTTTATAAAGAAAATTAATCATCATACTCTTCTTGTTCAAATTTTTGTAGATGATATTATTTTTGGTTCTACTAATGAGGTTTTGTGTAGTGATTTTGACAAAATTATGCAAGGAGAGTTTGAAATGTACATGATGGAGAAGTTGAATTACTTCCTTTGATTACAAATCAAACAACTTGATAATGGAATTTTTGTAAGTCAATCCAAGTATTGTTGAAATTTTCTGAAAAGATTTGATATGGATGATTGCAAGAAAATAGCTACTCCTGTGGGATCTGGTACTTACATTGATACATATGAAGCTGGAAAATGCATTGAAATATCAAAGTATCGAGGTATGATTGGATCTCTTTTATATTTAACTGCCAGTAGACCTGATATCATGTTTAGTGTATGTCTGTGTGCACGCTATCAATCTAAACCAAAAGAATCACACTTAGTTGCTATTAAGAGAATCATGAAATATCTTAAAGGCACAACTGAAGTTGGATTGTGGTATCCAAAAGGAAGTATATATGATTTGGTTGGTTATTCAGATTCAGATTTTGCTAGATGCAAAACTGAGAGGAAAAGTACAAGTGGTACTTGTAATATTTTAAGAAATGCGTTAGTCTCTTGGTCTTGCAAGAAACTAGTATGTGTTGCCCTAAGCACTGCTGAAGATGAATATATAGCAGCAGGTAGTTGTTGTGCCCAAGTGTTATGGCTTAAACAATAGTTACGATATTATGGCTTAGACTTAGGCTGCACTCCTCTAAAATGTGACAATCCTAGTGCTGTAAACCTCACAAAGAATCCAGTTATGCATTGTAGAACCAAACACATAGATATAAGGTATCACTTCCTTAGGGACCATGTCCAAAACAAAGATGTGACTGTAGAATTCGTTGATATCATAACCAACTAGCATATATTTTCACTAAACCCTTGGCTAAAGAACCTTTTTATAAAATTAGACGTGAGTTAGGCATTCTTGATGAAGCTTACCTATCTTAACATGATTATATAATTGTTTGTGTGCTTCATTATGTTTATCTCATGCCTAATGGTACTTAAATGTGTTCATTTATGTTTAAAACTTTTAAATTTTGGTTCAAAAATCATTTTCATAGCTTCAATATGCCTAAAATTAATTTTTTCTAGGGTCAGTAATCGATTACACTGGAGAGTAACCGGTTACAGGGTTTAACAGGGAGTTTCAGTAACCGGTTACTCAAATGTTGTAATAGATTACTCAAAGCTACGGTTTGAAATTTTTAAAATTTTAAAACTGAGTAACCGATTATTCAAAGTGAATAACCGATTACTCTATGCAGGTATATATATGATTTTCTGCATTTTTTTTAAACTCATCTTCTTTCTCCTTCTCTCTCACTCGTGTAACACCCCCTCAAAACTCTAAAATCTTCAGTTTTCATCCATTTTGAGTGATTTTTGTGTCCATTCATATCACATTTTCAATTCCAATCACTTCTATACCATCATTTTCGTGATTACTAGACCAAAACAAAAAACCCTAAATCTCCCAAACCCAAAAAACCTAACACCTTCAAAAACGCAATCTATGGCATCTTTTTCAAGAACAAATAAGTGCCAAATGTGAATTCGGATAAACTTTACCCTTTGTTTGAGGAAAAACAAAGTTTTAAGTTGAGGGGAGTTCGATAAGTGCCAAACATACCTAAATTTCATACACTTTTATGACACTTATCTTAAGCATAATTGAGAAAAACCAACTTAAAAACAATATTTTTTGGATAAAGTATCACAATCTTGTATATTTGTGTTTGTATTTCTTTTTTTTATGTGTTTTTAGGATTTAGAAAGAAAAATAAAAGAGAATAAAGACTCATGGTCAAAGTAGAAAAAGAAGTCAAACTCAAGGTGCTCAAGCAGGCAGCTGAGCGTGGACCAAGCCACGCTGAGCTGACCTGGACACCAACCTGGCACAGACGAAGCTGCTCAAGCAAGCAGCTGAGGGGACCTGCTTGACCGCTCAACCTAGCACCAGACAAAACCTGACATAGTCAGAACTCAAGCTTGACACGGTCAGAACAAGCCTGGCACACGCCCAAGCTTCTTAAGCAGCAGCTCTGTGGTGACACATGTGTGCTCAGCGGTGAACCAGACACCTGACCAGGTCAGCAAGCACCAAGCCACCTCTTAGTCAGCACGATCAAAGCTACTCAACAAGCAGCTTAGCGGTGCCACATGTGTCCTCAGTGGTGTGCACCCATACTTGACTTAGCCATCAAGCAACCATGAAGTCATGCATGACATCACTTCAAGTAGCCCACCATAGGCTTTTCTAGAGTAGTTCACCATAACTGGTCCCATAGCTCACAACTAGCTTTGGTGAGTCAAGCTTAAGGAGGTGACAAAGCTACTTGACAAAGTGACCAAACCGATGTTGAAGGGTTTGGTCAGTTGCTGAGCGGTGCACAAGCAGCTCAGCGGTGCCAGGGAAATTCTATAAATAGGAGGCATTTCATTCGAAAATAGAATCATCATCTTGCCTTGAAAATATTCTTCCCTGGAAACACAATTCTCTCTTCTTGTTCTTAGTTCATAGAAGTTATTTTTAAGTAACTTTTATAGT
>NC_032025.1:13424877-13425461 GCF_001865875.1 Lupinus angustifolius | reverse complement strand
CTAACAATTTCATTTGAATGTTGGTTATGTATTTCTACTTCTTCTTTTATTTTAAATTTAAATTTTAATCATTCAATTTGGAGCTTTGGTTAATTTTATTTGTATGAGAAGTTCTTAATGCTCTTTTTAGATTGATCACCTAAAAACCAATTTCAAGTCATGAAAAATTACTTGTCTCAAACACTTAACAAATAAACTAAGAAGTAGTTGTACTACTTAGTTTATTTGCCAAGTTAAGCATGCTTTTCTTAAGATCTTATATTCATTACTACTTCAATATTAGAGTAGCCAAGATTAGGGTGTGACAACCTAGTCTCTTTGTGGACGTAATATTGTTTAGTAATAAATATAAGTGATCATCATTCTACCATTTTAGGACATACACTAAAAGGAGGATTTCAGACCTTGGTGTTTGGAGTTAATCAAAGTAAAACATAAGAACTTGTCTAAGTAGTTCAAATACATAAGAAGTTGAGAAATACTTTCATCATTCAAAATAATATTGTCTCCTCAAGAATTTGTTAATACTTAGTTTATATTTTTTGTTAAATGTTTATATCAAAATCAAATCAAAACCAAAATAT
>NC_032025.1:13377458-13424777 GCF_001865875.1 Lupinus angustifolius | reverse complement strand
GGGTAATCGATAAATAAAGGTCACTTAACTTTATTATTCTTTTGTTCTTTATTTGTTTATTTGTTTCTAACAACTAACTATTCATCACTTTTGTACATTAGAATACCATTAAACCGGTGTTGGAATTTATTCCACAAAACCGAGATGGTATTCAAAGGTACTTAATAATTATGTAATAGGGGATTGCTTCGATACCATTGTATCGGCGTTAGAATTTATTCTTACTAAGCCGAGATGGGGCAAAGAAGGAATAACTTATTTACATAATTATTAGAAGTAATTTTAACTCGAATATTCTTGAAACCATTATACCGGCGTTGGAATTTATTTCAATAAAGCCAAGATGGCGAACAAAGAATAAAACCGAGTTCACTTACTTAACCAAAAAGAGAAAACACACTAAAAAGAGAGATATTCCGCTTTCAACACTAACCCTATGGATTTAGCAAGACTTCTCACAAACGATGAACAACACAAAGTCATCGAAGAGCACTTCCATGGACGAACCACATTTACTCCAAAATACGGTAATGTCAGAAACTTTGAGTTCAAACATTTTATTTTCCCTTATCTTTTACGACAACAAAACCTTTTCTTTTTTTGTTGTGAATCACATGATATTTATCCTGAACTTGTTAGAGTATTTTACTACAACTTGAACTTCTGGAAAAATCGTCTTACTTCCTATGTGAAAGGAAAAGACATTGTTTTGGATTTGAAAACTTTAAGTTCATTGTGCTGTAACATACCCACTCAAGGTAGCACAACGGGTTTCGACCTTGTTTGTGAATGGGATAACTATGATCGAAAGGATCTTTACTATTCTCTATGTAGAATTTCAAAAAGGGAAATAGAAATGCGAAAGCAATAGGGCTTTGGTGAGACTGTTAAGAATAGAGATATTCTATCTGTTGGACATCTTAAACTTGAGGACCGTTTGCTTCATTATTTTCTGAGCTATGTAATTTTGCCTAAAATTTCAAACCATTCTCAAATAAGTGACATAGAACTTCAATTGATGTATGCTATGAAGTATAACATCAAAATAAATTGGGCTCAAATGATAATTAGACAACTGTGGACTGTTCAAGGAACTCAAAGCCCCTTGCCTTATGCAATCTTCATAACCAAAATTCTTGAACATTTCGGTGTTTCTACTGCTGGTGAAACCAAGGTCTCTCTAAATCTTCGTGAAAGCTATATTGATAAGGGAATTAATCCACAAAATGGGCTTCTCTTTCAATCCTAATGACCACACCTATAAGCCTAGAACGGATAGACCGATTGTTCCTGTTGATCAATCAAAACATGCCCCTCCTAACCCTCCTAAACCTCAACCTTCTGAGTTTTATGCTCAATCTTCCTCATCTGATGTCATGCCTTCAAATTAGATTATTATGGATGAGTTTTTTTCTCTTCGAGGCTATATCACTAACCGGATGGATGCTCGTGATGCTCAAAATCAACAAATCCAGTTTGAACTTCATCGTCTCTCTTCTAAGATGACTAGCATGGACATTGATGAAGACAAATCTGAGTCTGAGTCTTAGACTATCTTTATTGTTAGGATTTTTTTGTTGTAATGTTTCCCTTGCTTTGGACAGTTTGTTGTTATTTTGTTGTTTTTGTTGTTATTGTTTGAACTCTGTGTGAATATCTTTTAACTTTCTACTCTGCGAATATCTTGTAATGTTTCCCTTGTTTTTGTTGTTTTTGTTGTTATTTTGTTGTTTTTGTTTATGATTACTTTTATGCTTGTCATATACATATTGTATGCTGTATATATATATTGTGCTAGAAACTCTTGGATTTTCTACTTTTTAATGAAGTCAAAATGGGGAGAAAAATTGGGAGAAGTGTATTTTATGTCAAATTTCTTTCTGGCACATAACTCAAACTCTTGGCTTTTCTACTTTTTGATGAAGTCAAAAGGGGGAGAAAAGTTGGGAGAAGTTATGTCAAATTTCTTTTAGGCACATAACTCTAAATGAAAGGGGGATCATACAAAATAGGGGGAACATACTCAAGTCGTCTTAACATATCGCAAAGTATGCTACTATCAGAAAACTACATCGTTAAAGAAGATATTGGTTTGTCATCATCAAAAAGTGGGAGATTATGAAGGAGATCTTTACTCCTGACCTTGGCACGGTTTTGATGAAGACAACAACATCACCAAAAATAAGAAAAGGAAGAATACTTATGAAGACAAAGAAGACAAAGCTTCGAGACAAACTAGTCTAAGTCTAAATAGGTACTTTTATCCTATACCCTTGAATATACAACAACAGTAATGCTCAAACTATTTTTTAAGAAAATTGAAACACTTCAAGAATAAACAAAACAATTTTCAAAAATAGTGTGTAACAGGTTACTACATCTAAGTAACATGTTACATAAGTTAGAAAATCAAATACCCAACAAAAACTATGCAGGGTAATCGATTATCCAAATGTTGTAATCGATTACTCTAATTAAAATTTAATTTTCAGATTTTAAAATGAATGGTTTGCATCCCAAATGAAAGGGTTTCATTCTAATCAATTCCTACCCTTTCAAAGAGGTGTTATGTCTGGTTGGAAAGCCTATTTAAAGGCATTGAAACTCAGAATCAAACAATAACTCTTACACAAACTTTGAAACATAATTTTGAGAAGTCTTTGAAATATTTTCTGCACTTTTGCAACTTGTTCTTAAACTTTCAAGTTATCGGATTGCAAGTGATATTACATTCAATACTTGTAAAGACAATCCTGCCATTGTTGTAAATTCTTCATTGATTCTTTAGAAATCTTTCTTTCACAAGGGTGTGATAAGAAAAGGGATAGAGTCACTTGAAAAGGTGTTTTTCAAGAGTGACATAAGTATTAGTGAGTGTGTAAGGTACATAGAGATCTCGAGGTGAGATATTGTAATTACAACTCATAAAATTTAGTGAAGAAATCTCTTGTGCTGCAAGAGTATTGGACGTAGCCTTCGGTGGACAAGAAGGTGAACCAGTATAAAACTTCGGTGTACTCTCTTTTCCTTTATATCTTGATTTCTTATCTGTTGATTTTCTGTATAATTTCTCAGCTGCACTTAACTCTTGATTTTGCAGAAAAAGTGGTCATAATTTTAAGTCAACTAATTCACCCTCTTAGTTGCAATCTTAGTCTTACAAGATCTAGAAGGGGGGAAGCAAAGAGGATTAGGGTTCTGAGTGAGAAATGGCCTAGAAAAGTCACTTTAATCTTATACATCAGTGTCGTTAATCGATTATCTGCAATAGCTTAATCAATTAACCAACATAATGATTTTCAAAATTGAAATTTTTGAGCCCATGTAATCAATTGAGTTTAGGCATTAATCGATTAATCAGAATATAATTTTCATATTTTCAAAAATATTGAGCCCAAGTAATCAATCACAATTGGTATTAATCGATTACTTTGCGAGATGAAAATTTCTTTTGGCTTCTATAACTCAAATTAATGATTAAGGCACAACACAATCGATTATTGATAGCACTTATCACAGATTTTAGTACAGTTTATATATATATAGAGTATGAGTAGAGTTCTATTGCTAAGACACAAAACTAAAGGATTTTGACACACTAAGAGAGCCTAAAACATTCATGAAGATAATCTAAACAAGGAAACATGCATTCATAATATGTACCATTCATAAGCATATAACAAAGATCAAGCAAAGGCACATAATAACTCTAGGCAAGTTAGTTTAGATATTTTTCATCAAGTATGCCAAGTTCTCTGCGTAAGACAAAGACTGTATATCATGGAAGGGGCTTGGTGAAAATATTTGCTAATTGCTTCAAAGTTTCAACAAATTCAAGCATGTAGTCACCTTTTTGTACATGATCTCTTAAAAATGATGTCGAATCTCTATATGTTTAGTTCTAGAATGCAGAATTGAGTTTTTCGATAGATTTATGGCACTAGTATTATCGCATTTTATAGGAATTTTAACTAGTTTTAAGCCAAAGTCTGATAGTTGCTGCTTCATCCATAGAATTTGAGGGAAATACACGCCTGCGATAATATATTCCGCTTCGGCGGTAGACAAAGCAACACAAACTTACTTCTTAGTATCCCATGATATTATGAAGCTGCCCGAAAGGTGGCAAGTCTCACTAGTAGTCTTCCGGTCTAACTTGCATCCTGCAAAGTCAAAATCGGAATATCCTATTAGGGATAAAGAAGCATCCCTAGGATATCATAAACCCATTGACATTGTTCCTTTAAGATATTTCATAACACGTTTTACATCACTAAAATGTTATTCCTTAGGTGAGACTTGATATCTTGCACACATACATACACTAAACATTATATCGGGGCGGCTAGCAGTTAGAGATAATAAAGAACCAATTATGCCATGATATTTTGTTACTTCAATTGCTTTACCTTTTTCATCTTTATCGAGATAGCGTGATGATGCCATAGGTGTTGTTGCTTTTTTACATTTATCCATCTCGAATCTTTGAAAAAGTTCTTTGCAATTCTTTGTTTGGTGAATGAATATCCCACTGCTCATTGTTTGATTTATAGGCCTAGAAAGAATGTCAGCTCGCCCATCATCGACATTTCAAACTCCCCTTTCATAAGTTCAGAAAATTCTTGTCGATGGATGATCTTTCTTTGTCTTCCACACCATAGGCATTTCTTGATGATCTTCATTTTGATCTTGATCAACCTGAACCTCGTTCTCCATATGCATGTTCTTTGTGTATGCATTTTCCAGCGCACCTGAAACATCATGACACACAACCTTCCTCTTCTCTTTCAGATAAGATTCATCCAATTCTACATGGACGGACTCTTCAACATGCATAGTATATTTATTAAAGACTCGATATACTTTACTATGAACAGAGTATCCCAAAAATATTCCCTCTCAACTTTTAAATCAAATTTACCAAGTAATATTTTATCATTATTCAATATAACACATTTACATCCAAAAGCATGCAAGTGTGAAATATTCGGTTATCGGCCTTTTGCAATTCATGTGGCATTTTTAAGAGTGTAGGCCTAAGTAGTACTCGATTAATTACATAGCAAGCAATATGCACCGCATCGACCCAAAAATAGTTAGGGACCTTGCTTTCATTTAGCATTGTCCTAGCTAGGTCCTCTAGTACTCGATTTTCCTCTCAACAACTCCATTTTGTTGAGGGGTTCGAGGAGCCGAATACTGATGTAGGATTCCATGTTTTTCGCAAAACTTATCAAATAGGTGGTTTTCAAATTCTCCACCATGATCGCTGCGAATTTACACTATCTTATGATCAATTTGGTTTTGAAGTTGTTTCGCCAGATTTTTAAAGGATTTAAAAGCATCGCTTTTTGGAGCGAGAAACAAAGTCCACGTAAATCTATAGTAGTCATCAACAATTACTAGCACATAGGAGATACCTCCAAAGCTCATAATTTGTGATGGTCCAAACAAATCCATATGGAGTAATTCCAAAGGCTTTGTTGTGGATATCACTTTCTTAGTTGAAAATGAACTTTTCACTTGTTTACACTTTTGATAAGTGTCACAAGAGTCTTTTGATTTAAAATCCCGCTTTGGTAATCCTACTACTAAATCATGTGATGACAACTTAGCTAGATGTTTCAAATGAAGGTGTGCTACTCGTCTATGCCACAACCAAATGTCACACTCTTTAGTGATAAAACTTTTAGAAAACAGAGTGGTGACATCATCCAAATCGATCATATAAATGTTATTTATTTGCTTCCCTATAAACTTAACATTATTATTTACCTTGTCACAAATGATGCAACAGTTTGAGTCAAAAGATACCTTGTTACCTTTGTCACACAGTTGGCTAATTCTTAGTAGGTTGTGCTCTAGTCCGTCAACATATAGCATGTTTTCTATCACGGCTTGTGAAGCATTTCCAATTCTTCCAACGCCTAGTATCTTCCCTCTATTATTATGTCCATAAGTGACATAACCTTTACCATTTAGTGAGAGATTTAGGAACTTTGATCTATCACCTATCATATTCCTCGAACATCCACTGTCCAAGTATCAGTGTTGTCACTAAGTCCGTAGGCATACTTGCAAAACAAGTTTACTTGCATTTTTAGGTACCCAAGTTATATTCGGCCATTTCTTGTTAGTAATCAAAGACCCTTGCCCTTTTTACATCCGTATTTAATTACCACTAGCTACACCATATTTTCTAATATAGCATGATATATATGTATAACCATGTTTACCACAATAGAAACAACTAGGCAATTTATGATTAGTCCTATTATGCATATAATCTACTTACCTCCTATATGGTCTACTGTTTTTCCTTGATTTATAGCCAAGAACTCTATGATTACCTACATTCGTAGATGTAGCAAGTAGGTTGTCCAGGTTATTTCTACTATATGTGAAATTTGTCAATTTATCCTTTAACTTAGAAATTTCAGCATTTAATATATCGCATTTACCACATATAGGGGTTCAATTAATTTAGTGGCTCAATTACATGAGGCGGGAGAGTAAATTAGATCAAGAGTCTCATTTTCCAGTTTTAATTCATTTAATTCCTATTCCATTTTCGTTATCTTAATTTCATGCAACATGATGACTCGTTTCCTATCTACAATAAATTCCGCTAATTTCTTAAGTTCCTCATGCAACTCAACAATTGTACTATATAATTCTTCATAAGTGGGAGACTCATTGGAACATGAAGACGATTTAGAAAAGTATACCTCACTCGTGTTATCAGGGTTGCTTATGCTGCCAATTTCTGTAGTGTTTGCCATTAAGCACAACTTGGTTATCTCCTCTTCATCGGATGTGCTACTTGTTGTTTCGTACTCTGTGACATCCCACACTATGTAGGCCTTCGTGGATTTGAAGTCCCAGGGCTTGCTTAGATCATGTTCAACCTTCTTGAGGTGGGTCGGGCATTGGTATTTCATATGGCCCGACTTGCCACACTCACGTCATATGAGGCGATCTTTGGGAACTTTGCCTCGTCTGGTTGAATCAGTTCCCTCTTTCTTTTGAAAGTGCTTAAACCCTCCTTTCTTCTTGAGAAATTTCCCAAATTTTCTGACCATGAAGTTTATGGTTTCATCATCAAGTTCAGACCTCGAATCATCATTGTCGCTCTCTTCTTGTGATTGTGAAGATGTAGCTTTCAGAGAGATCCCCTTTTTCTTTCGATCTGAATCTTCATGCATTGTTAAGCTTCCTAACTCCAATTCTTGTTCCTGGATTTTTCCAAAGAGAGTTTCTAGCAGCATTGTGTCCAAGTCTTTCGATTCCATAATTGCGGTTACCTTGGGCTGCCATTTCCTATCAAGACACCATAACACTTTGTTATTAAGTTCACCAATAGCAAAACTCTTATCTAATGCAATTAAATGGTTAACAATATGGGTGAATCGTTTCTGCATTTCATTAATTGACTCATGTGGAAACATACGAAACATATTTCTTTTGCATTTAGGCACTATGACACCCAAAAGAGTTCATTGATGATAAGGCAGAGGTTATAATGTTCTTTGCCTTTAGATTGTGTTGGACTTTACGTCTTTCTTTATGAGTCCACAATCCCCTTGGTTTTTCTTTGGGTTCACCATCCACTAAGTGAAGAGGAGTGAAAGACTTGTTGGCAACAGAGTCCCAAATCTCTATGTCTATAGCGTCTATATAGATTCACATGCACACCTTCCAGTAGGCGTACCCTTCGCCACTGAAAATCAGAGGGTGGTTGATGGATGCGCCATCACTGCTGAAAGGGTTAATGGAACCCATAGTGATTAATCCCTCAGATCGAAGAATTTAGCGGCCAAGCTAGCATCTTCATACTAGCTCTGATACCACTTGTTGGTTACCAATAAGGTATGATTACACCTAGAGGGGTGAATAGGTGTCACGGATCACCAGTCCTGCTTTTCTGATATTTGCACAGAATACAAAGCTGCTGCATTTAATCGATTATCAACAGGGTTAATCGATTAAAGACAGTTCACTTAATTGATTATTATCGGAACATTAATCGATTATCCTGATTGTTTTACTTTGAAAATCATTTTTCTCGCTTCGTAAAAACTGTGATAATTCTTTATCTTTATTATCCTAAGATTGATTCTTGACTAGCAACAGATTAACACAACAAATAATTAATCAAAGTAATTTAATAAAAACTAAAGGCAATAAAGACAGAATTATAAATAAATTGGGATAGAGAAAATGTGCTCGAGGATTTTTATCGTGGTTCGTTTACGGTCCACTGCAAACTATATCCAGACCTCCCGATTGACAGAAAGATCTCACAAACACAACCTTAAGACCTAATTATGAAATCATGCAAGGAGTGTTGTCAATTGAATGAAAAATGGTTTTCGCACAAGGAAAAGATTTTTCTCTCTTTTCTCTCTTTTCTCTCTATTTTCTCTTTTCACTATTGAAGCTCATGCAAGAAAACTCAAAGATATATCAAGATAACTTTGAAACATTTTAGAACAATGAATCTTTGATTCTCTGATATTTTTTTTCGGTTCTTACTTAATGAATGTGAAAAGGAAACTGTTTTAAAAACGAAATGGATTTTGTTTCAAAATAACAGAATTAGCTCATAATATTAATCGATTAAATTGTCATGTTAATCGATTAACGAGTTTTTGAAAACAGATTTTTAGTTATGGCTTAGTCGATTAAAAGATTACTTAATCAATTAATAGGCAGAAATCCTAGGAGGTTAACTACTGTAACTCCATTTAATCGATTATGACTTTCCTCAATAGATTAAGGATTTCATCAGGACTTAATCGATTACAAACTGGGTTAATCCATTAAAATCTTTAAAAATGGTTTTTCAATTTTAAATGGTAAACACCCTATATGATGAATGATCATGCAATCATGATTTTGGAAATGATTAAACCTTCATGCATAAAATCATGTATGCTAATTGCAAATGCATGAGTGTTAATTATCATATATTTATATGTTGATGTTATGCCTCATTTTATGTTATTTTTATCTTAGACTCTTTGTGAGACACTTCCATCTTGGGTTTACCTACCCTAAGACTCAATACTAGGCAATCATCTTAGGAATCTAGAATGTAAAAAGAAATCCTAGATTCTATGACAATGACCTTGAGTTCTTGGTATGTTGTTTGTTAAGATGTCCAAATCTTCAAGCTTCCATGTAAGATCTTGTCTTCATCAAACCTTCGTAGGTGGGTTATAATGGCATCCTTTAACTATTTTCCATTTCACAAATGATCTCTTACAATTTGAGTTGAATAGTTGTGTACCTTTGTGAACTAATTTATAAATAATAAAGAAGAGATAAACTCTTGAAAATAATATTTAAAACATTTTATACAATATTTCATTTTTATTAGATTAAATTACACTCACTCCTTGAATCTTAAGGAAGTTACACAAATTATCCCTACCATTTTTACACTTACACAAGTTATCCCTAATTTATAACATACATTACATTGACTACCCTTTTTAGAAGTGATAAGTCTAATCTTTTAAGCAAAAAATGGTGATAAGTGTAATTAAGTTAAACAAAATATGGTATGTTGTGGAGACAAATGCAAATGGTATAAGATACATTACATGAAATAATAAAAATACATTGATTCTTATACTATTTGGGCTTATCTCTATAATATATCATATTTTGTTGAACTAAATTATTTTCATCACATTTTTTGTGTAGAATATCGTACTTATCTCTCAAACGGATGTAGTTAGTATAACGTTTGTATATAAATTATGGGTAATTTGCACATGTATAAAATGATAATTTGTATAATTTCACTAAAAGTCAGAGGCTGTGAGTGTAATTCACTCTTTCTATTTTTAATGAATATTAATTGTTTAAGTAATTATTATTTACTTAGTTACTAAAAAATTGTTGACTTATCAAAACAAAACATGTACTATTTTCAGCTAGAATGGAAAATATTTAAGTTTATGTATATTAATTATTATTGTATAATAAAAATAAATGCAGTAAAATATGTTATTAAATGATCTTCAAAGCTGATGAATTAAAAAAAAAGAAACAACACATAAAAAAATGTTTTATAATAAAAAATAACGAGTCTAGCTTTCAAAGATAATTTAGCATCATGTTGAAAAGGAATTTCCACCATTAGGAACTCTCCCCTCAGCAACAAAATGTGTCACTTTGTTTAAGGGTTTTCTTGGTTGTTGGAAGTATATTTTATTTTAGAGTGGTGAGTGATGAATAACTTATTTATTTTAGAGTGGAAGTATATTTATTTGAACATGTTGCTGAACAAAGTGATAGGATAAGGCTATATGCTTCATCCGAGAGTGGAAGACAGGATTTGCACTTAGATTTGTGGCACCAAGATTGTCACAATATATAACCGGATTGGCTGTAGGTGTGTGGCCAAGTTCCATGAACAAGGAAAGGACCCATAGCAGCTCACTAGCAGTGTCAGCTAAGGCTTTATACTCCGCTTCTGTGGATGATCTAGCAACAGAGCGTTGTTTCCGAGAGCTCCAAGAGATGGGAGTGGTGCCGAGATACAACAAGTAACCAGTGGTTGAAATATAATCGTCTTTATCACCCGCCCAATCCGCATCCGAGTAGGCATGAAAGGTCAACGGGGCTGTTGCAGAGATGAAGATTCCTTTGTCAAAAGAACCCGCCAAATATCGGAGCACTCTTTTGAGTGCAGACCAATGTGACGTTCGCGGATTCTGCATAAATTGTGCAAGTTTATTGGTGCTGAAGGCGATATCAGGACGTGTAAGACTCAAGTATTGAAGGCTTCCAACGAGTGCTCGGTACTCAGTCGGGGAAGGTAAGAGATCACCTGAATCCTTGAGTAATGGAGCATTTGCAGATAGTGGAGTAGATGCTGGTTTCATATCTGCCATGCCTGATTTATGTAGCAGATCGGTTATATACTTCCTTTGTGAAAGAAATAAACCTGCAGCAGAAGGAATTACTTCAACACCTAAGAAATAGCTGAGACATCCAAGATCCTTTAACGAAAAACGAGCAGCAAGTGTGGTAATGAGTGTGGATAAGGCTGTCGAAGAACTCCCCGTAACAATAATATCATCAACATATACCAATAAGTACAATGTGACACCCTGTTTGTTGAATAGGAATAGAGATGCATCTGCAGTCGAATTGATGAACCCAAGGGACAGTAGGAATAGTCGAAGCTCCGTATACCAAGCACGGGGTGCCTTTTTTAGCCCATAGAGTGCCTTTTTGAGACGACAGACATGATCAGGAAAGTTTTTGTTGACAAAACCAGGGGGCTGTATCATGAAGACTTCCTCCTTGAGTGTCCCTTGAAGAAAAGCATTGTTGACATCAAGTTGACGGATGGACCAGCCTTGGCGAACAGCAAGGGTTAGGACAATACGAATGGTGACCGGTTTAACCACTGGGCTAAATGTTTCCGTGTAGTCCCAACCAGGGCGTTGGTGAAAGCCTTTGGCGACTAGCCGAGCCTTGTAACGATCAATCTTTCCATCTGGATGCCGTTTGATTCGAAATACCCATTTACAGCCAACCAAATTTTGATGAGAGGATCGACTAACAAGATCCCAAGTGTTGTTGCGGAGTAAGGCATCAAACTCAGCTTGCATGGCTGAGCGCCAATCAGGGTCACGGAGAGCCTGGATGATGGTGTGGGGTTCAATTGGAGAGGATTGTTGAACATGAAGGTTGAGCTTTTTGATGGGTTTGACAATATTGTTTTTAGACCAGGTGATGATCCCACCGCCATTATGTTGCTGTCGGTTGCTTGGTGTGTCAGTGGGTGGAGATGGTGGGACAGGAAGGTGTCTGGATGTTTGTGAGGTTGGAGTGTGAGATGGAGGCAAAGTGGCAGGTGCTGTTGAGGATACTGACTGAGCCGGATCCATTGAGTGAGTGACGGATGGAGTGGAATGGATAGCAGAGAAGTCTTCCCGTGTGGTTAGAGGTGTAGGTGCCGTGGCTTGGTTTATGGGCTGCAAAATTGAGAGTTGAAGAGGACCTGTTTAGTGGTCGGCACTTGGACTTGATTGAGCTACCAAGGAGCTGTATGGAAATTCAGATTCAACAAACTTCACATGGCGAGAAGTATAGATCCTTCCGGTGGTGGGATCAAGGCATAAATATGCATGTTGATCAGCTGAGTAACCTACAAAAACACACATAGCAGACTTTGGCGCAAGTTTATGGTTAGCATATGGTTTAAGCCAGGGAAAACATAAACATCCAAAACATTTTAACTTATGATAATTCGGGCTAATGTTGAGCAATTTGAAATAGGGTGATTGGTACCCAAGAACTGGAGTGGGAAGGCGATTTATAAGATAGGCGGCGGTGGTCATGGCGTGAGGCCAATAGGTGAGTGGCAGTCCTGAGTGGTGAAGAAGAGAGAGACCGGTTTCGGCTATGTGCCGATTTCGGCGTTCAGAGATACCATTGTGTTCAGGTGTATGAGGCGGGGTGGTGTGATGACTTATACCATGATTATTTAAAAATGGACGAAGGCCAAGATATTCGCCACCATTATCGGTGTAGAAGATTTTTATTTTGTGATGGTAGAAATTTTCAACGAGTGATTTAAATTTGGGAAATATAGTTTGCACATCAGATTTGCGTTTCATTGGATAGAGCCAAATATATCGAGTAAAATGATCAATAAACATGAAATAGTAACGAAGACCATCTATTGATAAAATAGGAGAAGTCCATACATCCGAAAAAATTATTTCCAATGGATAAGAAGATTTGAGAGTGGATTCATAAAAAGGAAGCTTGTGACTTTTGCTTATTTGGCAAGAATTGCAATCTGATTGCTGAAATTTATTTGAGCCCAAAGAAAAATGCTGCTTTATAAATTTGAAGATAGAAGATGAAGGGTGTCCAAGTCTATGGTGCCATGACGCAGAGGAGGCCATGTGAACTGTGCTGACAGATGGTGAGGTGGAGGACCAGAGATAAAGGCCATCCACACAAGATCCTTTATGGGTTGTTTGGCCCGTCATCAAATCCTTCACATAAAAAGCGTTTGGCATGAAAACAATAGCAGAGTTAGTTTGCTGAGTAAGTTTGGAGACAGATAGAATTTTTTGTTTCATGGAAGGAACACACAGAGCATTAGACAGGGATAAATCATTAAGTAAAAGTGTTCCAGAGTGAGAGATGTTTAAACCTGAACCGTTACCCATAAACAACGAGTCAGGACCAGTGTACGGATGATGGAGTGCCAGATTTTCAAGATCATTGGTGACATGATGTGTGGCACCACTGTCCACCAAAAAATTAGTCTGAGAAGGACCAGCAGCGACAGTATGAATCTGAGTCTGTCCAGGGTAAGTCGGTGAGTTCCGAGGTGGTGGCGGGACACTTGGATGTTGCTGCTTGAAGGTGTGACACTGAGAAAGAACATGTCCTTTGACATTGCACCACTGACAGCGACCTAGAAATGGCTTGCGAGTGCTAGGACGTTGATTGGACTGTGTAGAGGATTGACCATAGCGAAATCTGTTGTGGTTGTTGGGTCGTGCCTGAGCATTCAAGGCTGTAAGTGGAACATGGGTCTGTCTTTGAGCAGCAATAATAGAGAGTTCCTGGATGAGGAGCTTCTCAAGCAAATCATCAAAAGTAATTGGGGTATCCCGTGCATTCACACCATCGATGACGGCTCTGTAGCCATCGTCAAGACCATGCAGGACATAGTCAGTCATGTCTTCAACAGAGATAGGAGATCCAAGAGATGCAAGGAGATCTGCAGTTTGCTTCATAAAATGCATATAGGTTGTGATGGACTGGGTACCCTTGGAAGCCGTACGGAGACGCTCCTTTAGTTGCTTGAGATGGCTGCGGGATGCTTTGGCATAGGTGCTCTTGAGAAGGGTCCAAAGATCATGGGAGGTCTTTGTTTGAGACACAAGGGAGGCCACTTCATTTGAAAGAGTGGTTAGAAGGGCACCATAGACAAGGCGGTCTTGTCGCCGCCATGTCTGATAAGCAGGGTTTGGAGTCACCACTGAAGGCGTTCCAGTGGTGGAAATTGATTCCGGCGGCGCGGGGAAAGATCCATCTGGATATTTGAGGAGGTCATAGCCATCAAGGAGAGCTTCAACCTGAAGTTTCCAGTTTAGGTAATTTGTGGGAAGAAGTTTGGTGGCACTGATAAGGGTGATACAGGCAAAGGGTTTGGACGGCTCATAAGGGTTGGAGATGAAGGAGGTGTTGTCGCTGGCCATTGGAGGTAAGGGCGGAAGCTATGGAAGAAACAGTGTCCTGAATTAGAGAAGGAGGATTGGATCGGTACCTTCTGATACCATATAGAAAGATAAGTTGCAAAATGGAATTGATTGAATATTATTAGTTTCTATCAGTATAAATATACAAATTAACAAACCTAATCTGGAGTGAATCAAGTTAATAAATCTCCTAGTGATTCTCCTATAATCAGGCGCTAAACTAATGCTGAAAGAATGGGTTAATAACAAAGTTACAGAACTGAAAAATAGAAACTAATTATTATGATTGATACTAAGTGTCATGCCAGGCTGCTTAGTGGGAAGCTTTATGTTGTTGGTCCATGCTTGTGGTCAAGCACTTAGCTTGCCATGCGTGCATCAAAAGTGGCTTATATGGACACCTCCTTGCTTGACTATTTGTTGATTTTTCTTCTCTTCAATTTTTCCTTGAAACTTTACACAAAGATTTGGAAAAGAGGTGTATAAGTGGTTGGATTAAGTTGGTTTTGCATTATTTGCATTAAGTGTCATTAAAAGTGTATAAAAATTAGGTATTTTTGGCACTTATCACGTCACCTTCATCTTATATATTGACAATTGTTTTGGTCATTTATGAGTAAATAAGTTGAATTTGGGTTGAATTGTATAATTTGGTGCTTTCATTAATGATAAAAATAGAAGTAATTAACAAATACTTCAAAACAAACAATACTGTCGTATATTAAAAGCTTACCTGATTTGACCATTGACATTCATTAGGGTTGTCACATCTCTAATAGCCCAAAAGGAGTTAGTTATAAAAGTACATGTATGTTAGTTATCAATGAGTTATAAGGAAAATCCTTACCAATCATGAAGAAAGTCGTTGGTGCGAAAATTGTCCTTAAAAGAAAACAAATTTGCATAATTAAAAAATATAAAGAAAATATAAGAAATTTAAAATTTCTCTTTTATTTTATTTTTTCCTAGCTATGAACAATCATCTGTTCTCATAAAAATATATGCCTAGACTAGCAAGCTGGACTAATATATGTAGGATCTAAAATATAAATTACTTTTTCTATGGTATGCAACCACATAATACAATCACAATTATTTTATTTACTTAGTTAATATAATTTTATTAATTATCCAAAGAAAATAATTATAAATATATGTTAGAGTTAAAAATATATTTTAAACTTATATATATAAATTATTATTGTATAATATAAATAAATACAGTAAAGTAAGTCATTAAATGATTGTCAAAGATAGTGAATTCTAAAAACGAAATAACATGTAAACAAAGAGGTTTTATAATAGCTAATAAGAAATCTAACTTTCAAAGAGAATAATGTTGGTTTCAAATCATTTAAAGAGTAAAAATACTTTTTTTTGTGATTAATAAAGATATTTTCACACTTTTACAATACAATGAAAATTGCATATAACGCTAATGGACGGGTTAGAAAATTTCACCGACTTTATAAAGCTTTAAAATTTATTTTTCCGTTCTTGTATAGAATTTCTAGTAACTTTATAAAATTATAAAAAATTATCCCAATACCCATAAATAGGTACTAATATATTTGAATTTATTAAACCTCAAAATTACTGTAATAACCCTTCTAGACAAAGGTTTCCACTTCACACATCACAATTCACTTCACAATTTTCTTACAGGTGTCATAATTAGGTGTTCAAAATATCTTCTATAAAATAGGGTGATACATTTCACGATCAAAATATAGATGCATATTGCATTGACGTCATCTAGTTGGAGTGAATTGTATAATTTAATGAGTTAATATAGATGCATATTGCATTGGTTAGTTTGGAGTTAATAGTCTGAGTTGGAGTGAATTGTATAATTTAGGGACACCATGAATGAAAAATATAGAAGGAATTAACGAATACATGAAAACTAAGAATCATATAATAAAAAGTGACATGAGTTGACAATTGAGATTCATTACAATCGCGACATCTTTTACTGACTAAAACTAAGTCAACTACAAAAGTACTTGTATATTATTTATCAATGAGGTATAAGTTCATTCCTTACCAATCGTAAAGAGAGTCCTTGGTGAGAAAATTGTCCTTAAAATTAAATGAATTTAGAGAATTAATATAAATAAAGATAAAATTAAGAAATTTGGAATTACTCATTTATTTCATTCATATCCTTGTTATGAACAACCATGCATTCTCATAAAAGTATATGTCTAAACTTACAAGCTAGACTAATATATGTAAGATTTAAAATATAAATTACTTTTTCTAAGTTGTGCAACCACATATACAAGCACAATCATGATAACATGGTCCATTATCGGGCTCATTCTGAAAGTAGCAATTCAAAGTACAGTGGTTGTAGCAACTAATACTAATGTTAGGACAAGAAGTAGAGATTTGAATGGTTTGTCCATTCTCAACTAGAGCAAATGTGTTACATGATTATCATGCCAATGAAGTTAACAAGTGCATCTTTGTTGTGTGCCATAGACAACATGAACAAATGATCTCTTGCAATTTGAGTTGATTAGTTGTGTAACTTTTCAACCTAGTTTATAACGAATAAAGAAGAGATAAACTCTTGAAAATAATATTTAAAATATTTTATATTATATTTCATTATTATTAGAATTAATTACACTCACCCCCTAAATTTTAGTGAAATTACACAAATTACCCTGACCACTTTTACACTTACACAAGTTATCCCTAATTTATAACATACATTACACTGAAAAACCTTTTTAAAAGAGATAAGTCTAATATTTTTAGCAAAAAATGGTGATAAGTGTAACACCATGATTTTCTGTGTGCATTTTATTAATTATTTAATTCACAAGCGAATAATTTTAGAAATTAATCGGCATTGATTTAGAGGACTTACTACATAAATAGTTTGTCAGGTCAAGTGGCTCCCCATGTTGTTTGTGATGAAGAAGGATGGCAGTATGCGGCTATGTACTGATTGTCGAGAGTTGAACAAAGTCACCATCAAGAACAATTACCCATTGCCAATAATTGATGACTTGATGGATCAACTTAGAGGGGCTACCATGTTTTTAAAAATCAATCTTCATTTGGGGTACCACCAAATACGTATGAAGTCAGAAGATATTCGGAAAACAGCTTTTCAGATGCGTTATGGTCATTACGAATACCTCGTGATGCCGTTTGGAGTAACCAATGCTCCTTTAGTGTTCATGGATTATATGAACATGATTTTTCATCCATACCTCGACACGTTTATGGTCGTGTTTATCGATGATATCCTGATTTATTCGAAGAATCAGGAAGAACATGACGAGCATCTTCAAGTGGTACTGCAGATTTTGAAGGACAATCAGCTCTATGTCAAACTATCCAAGTGCGAGTTTTGGCTAGAATCAATGAATTTTCTCGAGCATGTGATATCCAAAGGAGGAATTGTTATGGATCATGCGAAAGTGGAAATAGTGATGGAAGGGAATTCCCCAAAATCGGTGACGGAGATTAGAAGTTTCCTAGGTTTAGCAGGATACTCTCGGAATTTCATTAAAGGAGTTTCGAAGTTGGCGTTGCAACCGACTAAGCTAATGAGGAAAGACAAAGACTTCGTCTGGATGGTGAAGTGTGAAGAAAATTTTCAGGAGCTAAAGAAGGGATTGACTATAGCGCATGTATTGAGCTTGCCAGACCCGAATGAGAACTACAATGTGTATTGTGACACTTCGATGCAAGGCTTGGGTTGTGTGTTGATGCAACAGAAAAAGGAGGTGGCTTATGTTTCAAGACAATTAAAGTCACATGAACAAAATTATCCAATACACAACGTAGAGTTTTCTGCGATGCTCTCAAGATCTGGAGGCATCATCTCTACGGTGTGAGATTTAAAGTCTGCAGCGATCATAAAAGCTTGAAGTATTTGTTCGACCAGAAGGAATTGAACATGAGGCAAAGACAATGGATTGAATTCCTCAAGAACTACGACTTTGACCTTCAGTTGCTCTCTTTAAGTCATAAGCATTTATAGTAGATTTTAAGGTATTTTCTCCAACTGTGCTTCTTAATCTCTTAATTTCTAGCCATTAGATGTTTATAGATTTTTAGTATGTTGTTTATATGTATGTTAAGAACATTTTCAATCGTTGAAATCTTCAAATAATCTTCCTAACTCTTTTTGTAATCAAAACCCTAAAACATGTGCTCTCTTGAACTTAAATGAGTTTTTTCACACAAAGTTGTTCTCACTATCCACCATTCTTGCTTTAGCTTTAGTTTCTTGCATGATAACATTTTAGGACTTCAAAATAGATCCCCTATTTAACATGAACATACTGTGACCTTATTGGTGTTTTTCGTGGTGATTTTTACCTCCATTTGTGTTAAGACTTAACCTTTGGAGTCTAGGTGGTTAATGGATAAATTTTATCCCTTAAAAAGCCATCTTTGAAACTATGGACTCTTTGTTGTTCATGGGGCTATTTTTAATGTTTTGGATCTATGTATTTGCATGCATATATCCTATACTAGATTTAATCCCATTATTTTTACATGTAGCAAGTAAGTTGTTTGAATTGTGATTACTAGATGTGAAATTAGCAAGTTTATCATTTAGGATATTATTTTCATTTTCCATGCAAATGCAATTTTCACAAATAGATGTCACATTTAAACTAGTAGTACAATCACATGAAGGGTTAGAAAGTTAAGGTTTAATTTTCAATTTTCAGCACATCGATGAAGTTTTGTAATTCACATATCTTGTTTTCAAGATCTAAAATTAACATTTTTCTTTCTATATTCTTTTTAGCTAACACTTTAAGTTCTTCGTGCATTTCAACATAAGCATCATAAAGCATGTCATACGTGGGAAGTATATAGGAATTTGAGATAGAATCGGATGAGTATACCTCACCAGGCTCATCTTTCTTACTTACTTTGCAAGATTTCAGATTTTGAGCCATTAGACATATCTTGTGTGATTCTTCATCTCCCGACATGCTTGTTGACGAATTGACCTCTTCGGGTTCATCCCAAACTATGTATGCCTTCTTAGCTTTGATGTCCTGAGAGCATTTCTTGTAATCATGTTCAATCTTCTTAGAAGAGGTAGGGCATGTGTACCTCATGTGTCCTACTTTCCTACTCTTGTGGCAAGATGCATTTTCTCTAGGATACTTGCTCATTTTGATTGAACTTTGTTCATCTTCCTTATGAAGCTCCTTGGTTCCTCCAATCTTTCTTATGCACTTTTGAATTTTTTGATAAGGAGGGACATGGCTTCATCATACGTGTCGGAATGGGACTCATCATCATCATCATATGTTTCCTTTTAACTTCTTCAATCTGATCTTGTTGCTTGGAAGGAGGTTTCTTTGATGTTCTTGTCCATTTGTTCATCGAGTGTCAAACATCTTAGTTCCAACTCTTGTTCTTGAAGTTTGCCAAATAAAGTTGCGAGCGTCATTTGTTCGAAGTCCTTTGACTCCAAGATGGCAGCCACCTTGAGTTGCCATTTCCTATTTAGAGATCTCAACACTTTAACAGTAAGTTCATGTTTGGAAAATGACTTATCTAATGCAATGAGAAGACTAATAATGTGAGTAAATCGTTTTTGTAAATGAGAAATAGACTTTTGTGGAAACATACGAAATAACTCATACTCATGCATCAATATATTTAATCTAGATCATTTGACCTCACTAGTGCCTTCGTAGATTACTTGTAAAGTGTCCCACATATTCTTGGCATTATCACACTAAGAAAATCTAAAAAACTCATTGTATAAGAGTGCAAAAGTTATAATGTTTTTCGCTTTCAAATCAAGTTGCACTCTTCTCTTTTCCTCGTTGGTCAAGAGACTTCTAGGTTTCTCTTTCGTTTCTCCGTTCACTGTGTGTAGTGGAATGAAAGGTCCATATTCTACGGAATCTCAAATTTCCATAATCAATGGCCTCAATAAAAATCCTCATTCAGATTTCTAGTAGGCATACCCCTCGCCACTGAAAATCGAAGGGCAGTCGATGGATGCACCATCGCCACTAAACGGGTTAAAAGAGCCCATGGTAAAAGTGCCTACGATCAATGATCTAAAAGGCTAAGCTAGCACGGCCATACTAGCTCTCATACCACTTGTTGGGTCCCACAGGGCTTCGTCACTCACCTAGAGGGTGGTGAATAGATGATACGGTACACAATTATCGTCACTCAATAAACAAAGAGAAAATACAAAATTATACATTATAAAATGGATTATACATAGATTTAATCTATTAACTCGATATGTTATTAATCGATTAACTAAACAACTTACTCGATTATTTAGTTCAGTTTTAGTGAAAACAATTTTCTTTCAATCTCCAAGATTACCAAGATTCTACTAAATTTATATGCACTTATTACAGACAGTTAAGAAAAGTAAATGCACAATACAAAATATGTAATTAACACAGAATTATATGCATATCATGCTAATTAAAACAAGTAATGCAGAAATGTAAAAGATAGGGGAAAAGAAGAATGAGACACGACATTTATCCTAGTTCCTTTGTGAGTCCACTTGCAAACTACATCCAAGCCTCCCCTTCTGATCTTGGGAGATTTTTCTTCACTATGGAAATTCAATGTTCTTTACAAACACACTTCTAATACAAGACGCAAGGTGATACTTTCTTGGAACCGTTAAGCCCCCACTTCGGTTTGACTACTAAGCTTGCCTACTAGGATACCACACCGTTCGTGACTCTAGCCCCAACCTAAGTATCGCTCAATACCAAGACCTCTTGCTTCTCATGAAGACACACCTAACAACAGCTAAGATATTTTATAAACCTATTCTCCTTCTATGGTGATACAACATACCAAGAGAATGTCTTAATGCCTTAGTCTAACAATTTTCTTCAAGTTATGTGTGCACCTAATATGTGCAGATTTTACACTCTTCTCACAATATAAGAACCCTTCTAAAAGATCTCACAATTACAGAAACAGGATGTGTGAAATGCAATGTTTCTTTTTCAACAAAAGATTTGACAATAAATCTCAACGGATATCTTGTAAAGATTCACCCTTTTCTTTTCTCAAAAGAACACTTAGAAATCTCTCTAAAGATATGAAAGTTATAGCTTTAGATTTCCTGAACAATATGTGTAAAACTCTATGTTTCACCAATGTGTTCTAACTCTATGAAAAGTTTTTCTCCATTATTATTCTTAAGAAATATGAAAAACTTGGGTTAAAATACTATTCTGTTTTAAACTACAGTTAATCGATTATGCTTGATTTTAATTAATTAACGAGTTCTGGAAAATAGCAGAAAACATAAATAGTAAAAACCCTTATTCGATTAACCCCCTCATTTAATTGATTAACAGGTTCCCAAGAAATCAATGATTAATCGATTAACATATCTGTTAATTGATTAATGGTTTTCTAAAAATATATTTCAATTATGAATGAACCTCCTACGTGATTTATAAACTAATGATGCATGGCTTTGAATGATTTATGATTTAAAATACTTTTTAAATACATTCAAAACATATGATCATGTATGTATGTATGTGCATGTAAATCATGTATGTATGCATGTAAGTCTCATTTTAGATATGATTGATTTTAGCTTGTGAAACTTTCATTGGAGTTCATCATAGCCTAGACTCTTCCAGAAGCAAGCATCTTAAGACCTAATAAAGATATAAAAATACTTAACCCCTAGATCCTCTTTTGAATGTTTTGCCTTGTATGAACTGGAGTCTTGACTTTATAGTTGATACTTGTTGTTTGTTGATCTTCTCATCCTCTCAAGCTTGTCCTTAAATATTTATTCATGTTGTCGATCCTTGTTTTTATAAACCTTTTATCTTCATCAAACTATATGTGTCCTCTATCTTAGTCAAAACATATGTGATGCATGCTTGCATCTTCAGATTAGATGTATTTATTTTTCTGTTTCTCTATGTTAAAATGTTTATGAGTGCAGTTGAAATTTTGTTGAAAAAGTGTTGTTTTAAAAGTTGAGTATTAAAGGATTTCTAGTAAATTGTTATCTTTTAATTTCCAAGTTAAAGTAATAATTTGGAATAAAAAGTGATTTACTAAAGTCTTGACTTTATAAACTAAAGTGTTATAATGTCTTGGATTTTACTTAAGTTAAAGTGTTGATTTTCTTAAGGAAAGCTTACTTTAAAGTGGTAAGTTTAACTTAACAAATCTTTTGTTAAAGTAATGATTTTAATTAAGTTATCTTACTTTAAATTGGTAAGTTTAACTAAAGAAATCTTAATTTAAATTAGTGACTTGGATTACGTTAGCTTACTTTAAAGTGATAAGTTTGACTTAAGAAGTCTTAATTTAAAGTGTCGACTTCATTTAAGTTGGCTTACTTTAAAGTGGTAAGTGTGACTTAGAATGTCTTAATTAAGATGATGATCTTAATAAGAATGTCTTAATTGTAAAAGATAAGATTTATGAATTGTTCTCATTACCGGAAGAATTTAATAGAGTGGAAATGCATGTCTTGGAAAGTTCCATCTAAGGAAAGACTTGGTATTTAAGTGTGTCTATTAAGACCCACCTCTCTTTCCTGGGAACTAACCATGTGTATATTCATAAACTATGACATGATTCCCATATAAGAACATCATTGATTTTATTCGAGTAAGCTCATATTAGTTTGAGTACGAAAAATCTTACTGTAAGGTATTGATTTTAGAAAGGATACCTTACTTGAGAAAAATATATGTTAAGTTTTTTGCATAAGTGTCATTATGTAAGAATGTTATTTATCAAGTATTCTAATTCATGTTTATCATGCATGTTGTCGTTATGCTGGCGAACTTTATGTAGTTGCACTAAATACCTTACGCTCACCTGCTGTCAAAGAAGCTTTCTACACAGAATTATCAGGTGAGGGAGAATATATCGTGACACAGTGGTGTCATGATATAACATCCAGACCTCCTAAACTACCTCAAAAGTTTGGAGCTCTCTTGAGCATTAAGAAATCTCATACTTAATCAATTGTTTGTCTGTTAGGATTAAGTACGGATGATCTCCTAAGTCATATAATTTAAGTTATATCTATGTGTGGATTAATGTTGTGGTTATCCATGGATGAACATTACTCGAATAACTGTAACTAGGAAGGATCGACTATCCCTTCAGATATTTGATTTTTTCGTATTCTAAAACCCTCTCACTAATGGTCATAATCGATTACAATGGTCGATAATCAATTATCGATATAAAAAATCAGAATCTCGTCGCTAATGTAACCAGAAAAATCAATTAACATGTAATATAATCGATTATCAAAATTCTAAAATCTCCCTGTCTAATGGACATAATCGATTACCTAGTCTGGTAATCAATTATCGATATCATAAGTCATAATTCTTTCAGCTACTATAACTAGAGATAATCAATTAACATTTGACATAATCGATTATCGCTGTTATAAAATCGTCTAAATGACGAAAAGTATGGGAATTCGAGTGATACAAGATAAAATACTTTAAAAAGGATTGATGTACCAAGGATGAAACAAATACCTATTGCAAGAGCATAATTAAATGTTATCTACTAGTAGTATGGGCTGCTAAGTGCCACGTGCCACGTGGTTGATAAGTGCCACGTGCTTGAGGAAGGAACACCAAGATTGGCTATGTTGGATGATTGTTCCTTGGCTGATCGTGGGGTCTCTAGTCCACCTAATGGACTCTTGTATCCTCCTTTAAACCAGGACCAATTATTGCATCCTGGTGGGGTTCCTGGTAGCTCGAATATTTTGGGTTCTTTACTGCCTGACCACGCTCTATCTTCAGAAGCTGTTTGTTCTGTGGGGGTGTCGTGTGGTGGGCTTAAGGCTGACCGTGCTAAGGTCAATGCTCAACAGACCCTTCTTGATGTCTAGTCTTGTAGTCTTTATGTTTCGGTGAATGCTGGCACTATGAGATTGAGTAATGGTATGGCATGCAGGTTTGTTAAAGATAAGAAACAAAAGCTAAGTAAGAAGGATAAGAAAAAAAAATCTCTTATTGAATGGAAAAATTTCTGCATTGATCTAGGGGATGTCCCTGTAATTTCTAATCCTATTCAAATGGGTGAGGGACATCCCCCCTAGTTGTGAAGGATGGTTTGTGTGACTCCCGTGCGGAAGCAGATGAATTGTGGAAGATTGGGAAAAGTTTAGGTGCGAGCGCAAATGGAAATGAAGAAGAAACTATTCAACACCTGATTGTTTTGGAGGATAGAGATAGAAATCAATATGGTGTTGGCAGAAGGAGTTCTAATGGTTTTGATGATATTGATCTCAATTAAAATTCGTGGTTTAGGTGGGCGTCTTAAAAAGAAGGAGATTCGGGATCTCATCCGAATTCATTGTCCAAATTTCGTTTGTATTCAGGAGACCAAGCTTCAATGTGTTGATGTTAAGCTTTGTTTGTCTCTATGGGGCACAGGTGATTTTGGTTGGGCGTGTGTTCCTGCAGAAGGTCATTCGGGAGGTATTCTAAGTTTGTGGAAAAAGATAGTGTTCTCCTCTAAAGAGGTGAGAGTTGGAACTAATTTTGTTACGGTCAAAGGGAGATGGGCTCATCATATTGAATTCTCTAATATTATGAATGTCTATAGTCCCTGTGACTTGGTTGGTAAACGTTTATTCTGGGAGGAAACTAAGAATAATTTCTTAGGAAGATATGTTGAGATGTGGTGTATGGCAGGTGATTTTAACTCTATCTTGAATAGAGATGAACGTAGGGGTTCGAGTTCTAGTTTGGTTAGTTCTGATTGTGTTGAGTTCTCCCAGTTCGTTGAGGACCTAGAGCTTTTTGATCTTCCTCTTGTTGGTTCGAAGTTCACTTGGTTCGTCTCTAACGGTTCAGCGATGAGTAGACTTGATAGATTTCTGATTAACAACTCCTAGTCATCTAGATGGGGTCAGTTGGTCCAAATGAGTTTGAAGAGGACATTCTCAGATCATTGTCCTATACTGTTAAAATATGATGTTAATGATTGGGGCCCCTCTCCTTTCAGAACAAATAATTGTTGGTTTTGGAATGCTGAGTTTGGCAAATTTGTTGAAGGTACTTGAAATGAATTGGAGGTTCATGGTAGGGGGTCTTTTATTCTTAAAGAAAAGTTGAAACTTCTTAAGATCTCTCTGAAGAGGTGGAACAAGGACCACTTCGGCGTGTTGGATAGGAAAATCAATGACCAGGTGTCTTTTATTAACTTTGTTGATGGGAAAGGCAATATCGGAGCTCTCTCTGAGGAGGATATTTCTGCTAGGAGATCTGCTACTGCTGAGCTTTGGAGGCTCTCTAACCAGAAAGACAATTTGCTTTGTCAGAATTCTAGACGGAGTTGGCTGAAGGATGGCGATTCAAACTCTAAATTTTTCCACGCTTCTATCAACCAGAGGAGACGAAATAATAGAATTCCTGGTTTGTTTATTGAGGGGGAGTGGATTGATGATCCGCCTAGGGTCAAAGAACACATTCGTTCTTTTTTCAAAGCTAGATTTGAGGATTCTCATTGGAATAGGCCATCCCTGGATGGGATTGATTTTGTTAATATTTCGGATGAGGATAATTCTTTCCTAACTGCCGAGTTTGAGGAAGTTGAGATCAAAGAAGCTGTTTGGAGCTGTGAGGGTGATAAAAGTCCTGGTCCTGATGGTTTTAACTTTTCATTTATTAAAAGGGTCTAGGATGTGGTGAAAGCTGATATTTTTGCTATGGTTGATGATTTCTATCGGAATGGTAACCTTGTTAAAGGGAGCAATGCCTCTTTCACTGTGTTGGTTCCTAAGAATGGGTGCCCGCAAGGGCTTGGTGACTTTAGACCGATATCTCTTGTTGGCTGCATCCAGAAGATCATCTCTAAACTCCTCGCGGTTCTTATCAAGAAAATTATTCCTTCTGTTATTTCTGAATGTCAGACTGCTTTTCTACAAGGTCGATATATTATGGATGGAGTGGTTATTGCTAATGAGATAATTGACCAGGCTAGGAAGAATAAGAATGAGGAGTGTTTCATCTTTAAGGTGGATTTTGAAAAAGCTCATGATTCAGTTAACTGGAGTTTCCTTCTATATATGATGGAAAGGATGGGTTTATGTGTTAAGTGGAGGAATTGGATTAAGAGTTGTCTTCAATCTAACTCAGTGTCTATCCTGGTTAATGGGAGTCCTACTAGGGAGTTCAATATGGTTAGGGGTCTGAGACAAGGTGACCCAATTGCCCCTTTCCTTTTCCTTATTGTTGTTGAGGGTCTTGCTGGGATTATGAGATCTGAGGTGGCTAAAAGGTTATTTAGACGTTATGAGGTGGGTAAAGACAAGGTCCTTATTTCGCATCTGCAGTATGCTGATGATACTTTGCTTATTGGTGCTAAGTCTGCTGAGAATATCATGGTCCTTAAAAGCATCCTGAAATGTTTTGAGCTGGCCTCTGGGTTGCGGATTAATTTTCATAAAAGTCAATTTATTGGTATCAACTCTGATGAAGACTTTGTTCAGATGGCGGTCCATAAGTTGTTTTGTTGTGTTGGTTCTGTTCCTTTCAAATTCTTAGGAATTTCGGTTGGTGCCAACCCTAGGAGGATTGCTACGTGGTCTCCTGTCATTGAATCCTTTAAAAAAATGCTCTCCTCTTGACAACACAATCTTATCTCCTTTGGTTGTCGTGTCACTCTCATCAAGTCGGTTCTTAACTCTCTCTCTATCTATTTCTTTTCTTTTTTTAAAGCTCCAGTTGTTGTTATCCTTGAGTTGGAGAAAATTCAGAGAAGGTTTCTTTGGGGTCGGGGGGAGGATAGAAGAGGTGTTCATTGGGTGAGTTGGAGTAAGGTTTGTAGGTCTAAAGGGGAGGGGGGTCTTGGTGTTAAAAACTTGAGTCTGTTTAATTTGTCTTTGTTGGGTAAATGGAGGTGGCGTCTTCTTTTTTAGTGTGATGCTCTTTGGGTGAGAGTTCTTCGTTCAAGATATGTTGCTAGGATGGGAGGGTCGGGTGGTTTCTCTAATCCTAAGTGTTTTATGAGAGGCTCTCCCTGGTGGAGGGATTTAGGGTGTCTGGGTAATAGACTTTTCGGGGTTCACAATGGTTGGTTCTTAGAGTGTGTGCGTAGGAGAATTGGAGACGGTGAGTCTATTGTGTTTTGGAGAGACATTGGAGACGGTGAGTCTACTTGAGGTCATGCATAATTTATGGCAACTTTGATTTTAAAATATTGTTTTTATGAATGAGATCAACATTATCAATCCTTGTGGTTGCTTTAGAATGAAATGTGTTGAAATGACCATGGAGTTTTATTGTTCAAAAGTATTGAGTCCACTTGAGTTAGCACCACTTGAGTTAGCTTACTTTAAAATGGTAAGTTTAACTTAAGAGATCTTGATTTAAAGTCTTGACTTTGGTTAAGTAACTTACCTTAAAGTGATGAATATGACTTAAAAAGTCTTCATGAAAGTATTAATTTGTGTTCAAGTTAAAAGTACAAGCTTTGTTAAAGTCTTATTTTAAAAAAGATTATAAACAAGACTATCGATGATAAAGGATGGTTCAAGAATATGTAATCTTGAACCAGATGGATGAAAGTGATTAAGTCTATGATAGGTTAAAAGATGTCTTTACCTAAGGGTTATCATGCAAGAATTTTAACTCACAAACCTACTGATTTGTTCTTGTGTTTATTTCTGAAGCTTCCGAAGTTCAGCAACATACTCATTTCACATTTATCACCTAGAGAACCACCCACGCGACAATCTAAGGTGAGGGAGAATACACCGTGACACATTGGTGTCAGGATATGACATCCAGACCTCCTAAACTACCTCAAAAGTTTGGAGTTGTCTTGAGTATTAAGAAATCTCGTACTTAATCAAATTGTTTGTCTGTTAGGATTAAGTACGGATGATCTCTTAAGTCATATCATTTAAGTTATGTCTATGTGTGGAGTAATATTGTGGTGATCTGTGGATGAACATTACTCGAATAATTGTAACTAGGAAAGATCGACAATCCCTTGAGATATTCAATTTTTCGTATTCAAAAATCTCATGTCTGATGGTCATAATCGATTACCATGCTTGATAATCGATTATTGATATCAAAAATCAGAATCTTGTATCTACTATAACTAGGAGTAATCGATTAGCCTTTTTTCATAAACGATTATCGATATCAAAAATCAGAATCTTGTAGCTTATAACTAGGAATAATCGATTAACATGTAACATAATCAATTATCAATATTCTAAAATCTCCTTATCCGATAGACATAATCGATGACCTAGTCTAGTAATTGATTATCTATATCAGAAGTCATAATTCTTTTAGCTACTGTAACTAGGAATAATTGATTACCCTTTGGCTTAATCAATTCTCAGTGTTATAAAATTGTCTGAATGACTGAGAAGTGCCAAAAATACCTAATTTTCATACACTTTTTATGGCACTTATCCTTGGATAAATTGAGAAAACCAACTTAATTCAACACTTTTTGGATAAAATATCACAATCTTGTATATATGTTTTGTGTATTTCTTTTGTAATATATTTTGTAGGATTTTGGTGGAAAAGAGAAGAATTAATCAAACAAAAACAAAGTGCTCAAAATAGGTCGAACATGATCATCAAATGACATGCTTAAGCTTGACGTGGAAAACTATGTGCTTAAGCATGACTCAACAAGACTTGGCATATGTGGAAAATATGGAGTCAACTTGAAGCTGCTTACTAAGCAGCTTAGCTTGGACCAAGTCCACGCCCAGCTGAACTGGACACCAGTCTGGCACAGTCAAGCCCAACCTGTCACGTTCGTAACACAAGCATGGAACGGTCAGACAACAAGCCTAGCACAAACCAACCTGCTCAAGCTGACAGCTCAGCAGAGCACCTTGACCGCCCATCTTTGAACCACACACCTGACCAGATCAGCAAGCACCATGCCACATCACCATTAGCACGGTCAAAGTTGCTCAAGTAGGCAGCTGAGCGGTGCCACATAAGCGCATGGCGGTGTGCACCTAATAACTTGGTCAAGTTAACTTAGCCACCAAGCAACCTTGACATCATGCATGACCTCACTTCAAGTAGCCTCCATAGGCTTTTCAGAGGTAGCTCACAATAGTTGGGCCAGTAGCTCACAACTAGTTTAGGTAAGTCAGCCTCAAGCAGATGACTAAGCTGCTTGGCCATGGCTAAAGCCATGCTAAAGGGTTTGGTCAGCTGCTTGGCGGTGGAAGAGAGCAGCTTGGCGGTGAGCAGAAACTCCTATAAATAGGAGGGCACCTCAAAGGCAAAACACAATCATTCTCATCCTAATTCACATTCTCACATTCCACTTCTCTCCCAAACCGAATTCTCTCTTCTTCCACATCTTCTTGTAATTTTCTTGGAGAATTTCCACTCCAAAGTAGTTTAGGTAAGTGTAGTTTGTAGTTTTCTTTCTTAATCGAAGAGGAGAAAGGAGATGTCAAATGAGATGCAAAAACATAATTTTGTAATCTCATTTCGATCCAAAAAGCATCTCATGCTTGGATACCTGGCTCATTCTCCTACAAATTGACTTGGATTATGGTGTAATTTCTTCTCTTTAATTTATCTTTTGAAATCAATGCATTCAAGTTATTACTTTTTGGTTAATTTTTTATTCTTAATGAAGTTCTTAATGCGGTTTTAACTTGATCACCTAAAACTTGATTTAAAGATCCAAAATGCTTCTTCTTAAAGTGCTTACAAGTGAACTAAAAAGTATAACCTACACCTTAGTTCATGTGCCATATCAAGCATCTATTTTAAGCAACTTATGTTCAAGGCTAAATAAAGTTAATGGAGCCTGAAGTAGGGTGTGATAACCTACTCCGACGAGTAAAACTTAACTATTGTTTAGTATATTTCATAAGATTTGAAAATCATCTTATCACTCTAGGACACTAGATGAAGGATTTAGAAATGATGTGTGCAATTAACCAAAAGTATAATACATAACTTGTAATGTTTTCAAAAATCAAGTAGAGAAATAATTCCATATTTCCAAACCAATTTCATCGTCTAGAATTTTTTTATAAATTGTTTATGTTTTTTTGTTTACTTGTTAATATATCATAACAAAACCAAATCACAAAGATGTTTAAAATTTATTAGTAATATAACATGTTTATAATAATATTCTATTAGGCAATTCATTGTGGTTCGACAAAACCCTATACTATACTACAATTAAATCTTGAAAGAGATGCAGATGTAAAATAGTAAAGTGTTAACTTATAAATTTTATTTGTTGACAAAAAAAAATGAAACCTTGAATCAAAGTGCAATTTAAGTCATAAATTGTATCTTTGTGAAAAGAAAAATACACAGTTATAATGAGTGATCTAACTACTAACATTTATTTTCTGTCATTTACTTTCCGCAACTAACTTTTATTTTATGTCATTTATATTTTCCGCAACTAACATTTATTTATTGCTTTATTCTTTATACCAACCCTTCGAAAGAAGTGATACGGTTAAATTATAACTTTATTGATTTATCTATTTGTTCTTTACCAACCTTCCATAAGTAAGTAGTTCAGTTAATAAAGGAAAACAAAAATAAATATTACTCATTATCACTTTTGTTAAATTGCTAAAGTCATACCATTATACTGGCGTTGAAATTTATTCCAACAAAGCTGAGATGGTATGAAATTGTTAATAATTCAATAAAGCTAATTTTTTTTATAAAAGGAACATTCTTGAAACCATTATACTGGCGTTGGAATTTATTCCAACAAAGCCGAGATGGCAAGCAAAGAATCGACCTGTCATTAAATAAAATAATCAGAAACTTATTGCTGCCTCAAAATAAAGCAACCAAAAAAACTCTTTCAACAATGACGGAAAGTATTGGAATGCGAGTAATATAAGATAAAATAGTTTAAAAAGGACTGATGTCCCAAAGATCAAACAAATACATATCACTAGAGCATAAGTAAACGTTATCTACCGGTAGTATGGGTTGTTCATGGAAAGGGGATTACTTAGGGCCCTCCTGACAAAGTCATCGACTATTATGTCGTTAAGGGCGAGGCTTAAAAGGTTATGTTTACCACGCAGCGAGATCGTCTGACCATAAGTGACTTGGCCATTGGCCCATCCAGGGTGATTCCATGATGGTTCATAGTGGTGAGGATATTATTCCTCTTTTTTGTTATGACGTATGATTGGGCCCCACAAGAAGCATTCATTTGGGGCATGTCTTAGGTTGGGCCGATTATGTAAAAACAAATAATGATTAAAATATTTAATAAGCTAACCTCGGTTTGTGTGCATACTCATTATGAACAATGAAGTAGTGGAGAGGAAAGTTACAGGAGACGAATGAGCCCCGAGATATTGAGAGAGATGGTGATGGCGGTGATGTGTCAGCAAAAGCCTTGAGGGAGAGTCTAGGTGAGACGAGTCCCCTGTATTCCTAGATGAGGTACTCTATTGGATCAGGCAGTTCTCACAGCGGAAACTAGACAATTTTAACATCCCCTTTTGCAATTAGGATTTATGAGAGGAATGTCCAGAAAGTGTTTGATACGACACTATCGTGAAATGGACAGATCAATTGGAACAAATCGATCATATATCCTTGATAGGAATAAGTTGGTATGACCAAATCGGGTTGTTGCAGGACCTGTACTCTCGGTTATTTCCAAATAGTTTATTGAGGGATATTGGTATAAGGATGGATGAACTAAAAATAGCATTATATATTGAACTCGTGGATATTTACCCCCATATCTTGAGTTACAAACACCATTTATCATTTGCATTTATGTATGTGATAACATAGTATGTATATTATATGTGTTATGTTTGGATATGATATTTTGTATAATTCCACGCCGCAAATGAAAAATATTCATGAGATGTCTTACTCCCTTTCTTACTGCTTGTATTTCGATACACGTCTTTGTCCTCATGGACAAATTGTAAACAAATTTTATGCTCTTCTCTTCATTAGTGGCTTCATTTAAATTTATTAGAATGAAAGCAAAACAAAACAAATACTATTTTCTATTAGAATGAAAAATATTTAAATTTATATAAATTAATTATTATTGTGCAATAAAAATAAATGCAGTAAAATATGTTACGAAATGATTTTCAATGCGTCAACAAAATGTTTTATAATAAAAAATAACAAGTTTAGCTTTCAAAGATAATTTAGCTTCACCTTATTCTTCGATATTGAGAATTGCTTTGGTCATTTATGAGTAAATAAGTTGAATTTGGGTTTAATTGTATAATTTGGGGATATCATTAATGGTAAAAATAGAAATAATAAATAAATACTTCAAAACTAAGAAAACAATATTATCATATATTAAAAGCTTACCTGACTTGTCCATCGAGATACATTGGGTTGTGACATCTCTAATACCCCAAAAGTAAATTAATTACAAAAGTGCATGTATATAGTTATCAATGAGTTATAAGGAAAATTCTTATCAATCATAAAGAAATCACTTCACGATGTCCCCGATGGGACAATGGGTTAGTGACGGGCACAGATATACATACACAGGCCCATGCGGTTTGTCGTTGCACATGGTGTGCAACGGGTCATCAATCATGATCCCTCATCCCGACACCCATATTGACGCTTCCTTCACTTTGCCGCCAAAGAGGCTGATGTCTCCAATGGTTGGACTTCGATACTCGCCAGTCAGGAGTGACGGCGCTGTTCCCTCCCACGGTTATAGGATGTGGCAAGATTGTTTGGATGCTCCGTCATCCAGTACAGCCAAGAGGAGCAGTGGTCTTGGGGGAGGTCCCTGCAAGAAGTCTCCGATTGTGAGAATGTCATCCCCTCCGAATTATGCCGCTGGATTATGGCATAATGAATTGGAGGAAGAGAAGGAGGAGGACGGGGTCGTTGAGCTCGTAAATATAGAGAGCTCGGTGGAGGTGATTGACCTTGTTTCTGGCTCGGAAGAGGAGGAGGACCCGAGTGAGGGGTCCAACATTCATGGAATCTTTTAAGTCAGCTTGTGGGCCAGTCGATGTCCCCTTTTTGTTTTTGGCGGGGGGCTGCGTTTCTTTGGCTTTTGTATATGTTAGTGGCGATGTAGTTTCCGCCTTTACTAACCTAGTCCGTATGAACTGACTATGACTTAACCCATTATATATATCTATGAAGATGTATATTCAGGAAATGTTGTATCATTTTAGTTACCGATAGGTAACCGGTTTTGATTTCCGCGTTATATGTTACTTAAGGTGATGTCCCGGAAAAGAAAGATTTTATATGGAAATAATTTTATGTCACCAATTCAAAAGAAAAAAAAATTGACTCACTTTTTCGCGAAATAAATAAAGAGTATTTTTCAGAGCGTTACAATTATCATGCCAATGAAGTTAACAAGCGCATCTTTGTTGTGTGCCATAGACAACATGAACAAATGATCTCTTGCAATTTGAGTTGAATTGTTGTGTAACTTTTCAAACTAATTTATAAGGAATAAAGAAGAGATAAACTCTTGAAAATAATATTTGAAACATTTTATATTATATTTCATTATTATTAGAAAATTTCATTGACTTTATAAAGCTTTAAAATTTATTTTTCCCTTCTTTTGTACAATTACTAGTAAGTTTATAAAATCACAAAAATTATTCCAATATTCATAAATAGGTAAGTTTATTAAAACACAAAATTACCGTAATGTCCATTTTGGACAAAGGTTTCCACTTCACCCTTCATCATTCACTTCACATTTTTCTTATAGGCCAACAAAATTAGGTGTTCACCTATCCAAATTAACAAAGCTTTCATGAGCATTGTTGAAGTTATATGTCTTGTTGTTGGTAATTATATGTTGTTGATTACTAGATGCATATAATTATAAACAACACAACATATACATTCTAAATAGTTATATTGATGCAACATGATGAATATTTGATGAGTCAAAAGCAAAAACTTCATTTTTCAAATTTAACATATGTTGCCAAAATTCAATGTCCAGGGCTCAAAATAGAACTGAAAATTAACATCCAAAATACAATTTTGTTCATGATAAATTAAAAAAAGGCAAGCAATAAAAAACAACAATTTTTCATTCGTCAAAGTGCCCAACGGTCGAAGAAATCATCCCCTAAGTATATAATAGAATTAAGATATTCCACAAAGTCTTAATTCATTCATTTTCTTTTTTAAAGAATATTAATTGTAATTCTAGAAAGTTAATAATAGAATTAGGATAATCTACTAATCTAATTTACTCATTTTATTTTTTAAATAATATTAATTGTTTAATTAATTATTATTTACTTAATTACTAAAAAAATTATTTACTTATCAAAACAAAACATGTACTATTTTCTATTAGAATGAAAAATATTTCAATTTATATATATTAATTATTATTATGTAATAAAAATAAATGCAGTAAAATATATTATTAAATGATTGGCAAAGCTGATAAATTAAAAAAAGAAAAGAAACAACGTGTAAACAAAATGTTTAAATTCATCTTTTGATTGTTGATCATCATAACATATCAACAACACACATTTATGCCTACGCTGTTGAATTTACATTCACCTATCCAAATAAAAACTACTTTAATGAATGAGCGTTGTAGAAGTTATGTGTTGTTGTTGATAATTAAATGTTGTTGATTACTAGATGCATTTAGTTATCAACAAAAAAAGAAATATATTCTAAATAGTTATATTGATGCAACATGATGAATATTTGATGAGTCAAAAGCAAAAATTTCATTCTTCAAATTAAACTTATGTTGCCAAAATTCAATGTTCATGACTCAAAATAGAACTGAAAATTAACATCCCAAATATAATTGTTCACGATAAATTTAAAAAAGACAAGTAACAAAAAACAAAAAAATTTCATTCTTCAAAGTGCTTCTCGTTCGAAGAAATCATCCCCTAAGTGTATAATATGATTAAGATATTCCACAAAGTCTAGGTCATCGTCCCCTTTAGCTGTTAAAAATTGCTACAAAAATAAAAATATTAGAGTGGAGATATAAAAATTAAGCATTTAAATCCAGTATGAAATTAAACATAGAGATTGAAGATTGCAAAATTGAAATACACGTTCATTTTTGCAATGTTTTTTAACAAAACTTCCCTTTTTCTTTGTGCCTTGTATTTTTCTCTTTTCAGTTTCTTTGTTTTTTCTTCCTCCTATCTTCTTCTCCTTGGGTGTCATGACTATTATTAAACTAGACAATGAAGCAGACATTAGTGTGAACCACAACATATATAGATTCAAATGGAAAGACAATGACTATCGCATCCTTGCCAGATGTGCAACCAAATAAAGAATTTGCAAAGAAATGAACCGCATCATAAAGTATTCCTCCATTAATTTTTCTGATATGTAAAGGTGGTATCCAAGCAACATCGCTCATATAAGGATGCGATGTTACAAGTCATCTTCAACATCGCTCATTTGATCATATGTTGTCGAATATAAGTAAATTAATAGCGTTTGCTTAAAGGTGTGTTGTTGAACAGAACTCATTCAAGACAGTGCTAACATCAATGATGTTCAACAGTGCTCTTTCATGTTTGTGCTGTTTAAGTTATACCTGCCTATCCAAATTTATAGTGCATGCTTGAATGAGCGATGATGATATTCTTCCACCTCATTTTTAACAGCATTGTTCTAGCAAGCACAGTTGAATGATTGTGTTTTATTGTGATATCCGACGTAGTGAGACCAAGATGAATTAGGATTACACGCTATCTTTAAAAAATTAGGGTGTGATATTACAATATCAAATATAGATGTATATTGCATTGGAGTCACCTTTTTCTTAGATATTGACTATTGCTTTGGTTAGTTTGAGTTAATAGGTTGAGTTGGGGTTGGAGTGTATCATTTGGGGATACCATTAATCATAAAAAAGAACTAATGAAAAAATACATTAAAATTAATAAAATAATATAATTATATAATAAAGGTTACATTAGTTGACCATTTAGATTCATTAGGGTTGTGACATTTCTTATAGTCCAAAAATAAGTCAACAACAAAAGTATGCGTATGTTATTTATCAACGAGATATAAGCTTAATCCTTACTAATCGAAAAGAAAGTTGTTGGTAAGAAAAATGACATTAATATCAAATGAATTTTTAGAATTAAAATAGATAATGAAATAACTAAGAAAATTGAATTATTCTTTTATTTCACTCTCATCCTCGTGATGAACAATCATGCATTATAATAAAAATATGTGCTTAGACTAGCAAGCTAGACTAATATATGTAAAATATAAAATATCAATTACTTTTTTCCGGCATGCAACCACATATACGAGCACAATTATCATGACATGGGCCATGATCAGGTTGCTTCTGATAGTAACATTTCAAAGTACAATGTCTGTAGCAATCAAAACTATTGCTAGGACACTTAGCAGTGAGTTGAGTGGGTTGTCCATCCTCAACCGAAGCAAACATGATGATCATGCCAATGAAGATAACAAGCGCAACTTTGTTGAGGGCCATTAGCACAAAAGTTTATGACAATAATAAAAATGATCTCTTACGATTTGAGTTGAATAGTTGTGTACCTTTGTGACCTAACTTATAAGGAATATAGAAGAGATAAACTCTTGAAAATAATATTTAAAACATTTTATACAATACTTCATTTTAATTAGATTAAATTACACCCACCCCCTGAATTTTAGGAAAAATTACTAAAATTATTCCTACCATTTTTACAGTTACATAAGTTATCCCTAATTTATAACATACATTACATTGACTATCATTTGTAGAAGAGATGAGTCTAATCTTTAAAGCAAAAAAAGGTAATAAATGTAATTAAGTTAAAAAAAAAATGGTATGTTGTGGAGACAAATGCAAATGGTATATGATACATTAAATAAAATAATGAAAACACATTGATTCTTATACCATTTGGACTTATCGTCATAATATATCATATTTTGTTTAATTAAATTATTTTTATCACATTTTTTGTTTAGAATATCATATTTATCTCTCCAATAAAGGTAGTTAGTATAATGTTTGTATATAAATTAGGGGTAATTTGCCTATATAAAAAATTATGATTTATATAATTTCGCTAAAACTCAGGGAGTGTAAGTGTAATTCACTCTTTTTATTGTTTAAAAAATATTAATTGTTTAATTAATTATTATTTACTCAATTACTAAAAAAATATTTACTTAACAAAACAATATAAATACTATTTTCTACTAGAATGAAAAATATTTAAATTTATATAAATTAAATATTATTGTGTAATAAAAATAAATGCAGTTAAATATGTTATTAAATGATTTTCACAACTGATAAATTAAAAAAAAAAGAAACAACACGTCAACAAAATGTTTTATAATAAAAAACAACGAGATTAGCTTTCAAAGATAATTTAGCTTCACCTTCTTCTTAGATATTGACAATCGATTTGGTCATTTATGAGTAAATAAGTTGAATTTGGGTTGAATTGTATAATTTGGGATATCATTAATGGTAAAAATAGAAGTAATTAACGATAAATTCAAAACTAAGAAAACAATATTGTCATATATTAAAAGCTTACCTAACTTGACCATTGAGATTCATTAGGGTTGTGACATCTCTAATACCCGAAAAGTAAATTAATTACAAAAGTACATGTATATAGTTATCAATGAGTTATAAGGAAAATCCATACCAATCATAAAGAAGGTCCTTGGTGAGAAAATTGTCCTTAAAAGAAAATGAATTTGTAGAATTAAAAAATATAAACAGAAAATAAGAAATTTAAAATTTCTCTTTTATTTCATTATTTCCTTTCTCTGAACAATCATGTATTCTTACAAAAATATATGCCTAGAGTAGCAAGCTGTACTAATATATGAAGGATCTAAAATACAAATTACTTTTTCTATGGTATGCAACCACATATACAAGCACAATTATCTTATTTACTTAGCTAATTTTATTTCATTAATTATCAAAAGAAAAAAGTTATTAATTTATGTTAGAGTTAAAAATATATTTTAAACTTATGTATATAAATTATTATTGTATTATATTAATAAATACAGTAGAGCAAGTCATTAAATGATTTTCAAAGATGGTGAATTCTAAAATAGAAATAAGATGTAAACAAAAGG
The DNA here is from genome assembly GCF_001865875.1 of Lupinus angustifolius. NCBI lineage: Eukaryota > Viridiplantae > Streptophyta > Magnoliopsida > Fabales > Fabaceae > Lupinus > Lupinus angustifolius. The sequence goes on along the minus strand of NC_032025.1, from coordinate 13,386,403 downwards.
TTTTATAATAGCTAATTAGGAATCTAACTTTCAGAGAATAATGTTGGTTTTAAATCATTTAAAGAGTCAAAATACTTTTTGTGATTAATAAAGATATTTTCACACTTCTACAATACAATGAAAAATGCATATAACGCTAATGGATGGAATAGAAAATTTCACCGACTTTATATAGCTTTAAAAGTTATTTTTCTGTTCTTGTATAGAATTTCTAGTAACTTTATAAAATTTTAAAGAATTATACCGACACCCATAAATAGGTACAAATTTATTTGAATTTATTAAACCACAAAATTACTGTAATGCCCCATCTAGACAAAGCTTTCCACTTCACACATCATCATTCACTTCACAATTTTCTTATAGGGCTATTTTCTATTAGAATGAAAAATATTTCAATTTATATATATTAATTAGTATAATGCAATAGAAATAAATGTAGTAAAATATGTTATTAAATGATTGGGAAAGCTGATAAATTGCAAAAAAAGAAACAACGTGTAAAAAAATGTTTAAATCCATCTTTTGGTTGTTGATCATCATAACATATCAAGAACACACATTCACATCTAAGATGTTGAATTTACATTCACCTATCCAAATTAAAAATGCTTTCATGAATGTTCGTTGTTGAAGTTATATGTCTTGTTGATAATTATATGTTATTGATTACTAGATGCAAATAGTTATCAATAAAAAAACACATATATTCTAAATAGTCATATTGATGCAAAATAATGTATATTTAATGAGTCAAAAGCAAAAATTTCATTCTTCAAATTAAACATATGTTTCCAAAAATATAATTGTTCATGATAAATTTAAAAAAGACAAGCAACAAAAAGTAACAATTGTTTATTATTCAAAGTGTCTCTCGTTCGAAGAAATCATCCCCTATGTGTATAATATGATTAAGATATTCCACAAAGTCTAGGTCATCGTCCCCTTTAGTAGTTAAAAATTGCTACAAAAATAAAAATATTAGAGTGAAGATATAAAATTTAAGCATTTAAATTTAGTATGAAATTAAACATAGAGATTGAAGATTGTATAATTGACATACACATTCGTTTTTGGGAATATCTCTTTTCTATTTTTTTTAACAAAACTTCCCTTTTTCATTTTGCCTTGGATTTCTCTTTTTTCAGTTTCTTTGGTTTTTCTTCCTCCTATCTTCTTCTCCTTGGGTGTCATGACTATTATAAAATGAGACAATGAAGTAGACATTAGTGTGAACCTCAACATATATAGATTCAAATAGAAAGAGAATGGCTACCGCCATCCTTGGCAGATGTGCAACCAAACATAGAATTTGCAAAGAAATGAATCGCCGCATAAAGTATTCCTCCATTAATTTTTCTGATATGTAAACGTCGTATCCAAGCAACATCGTTCATATAAGGAAGCGATGTTACAAGTCATCTTCAACATCGCTCATTTGATCATATGTTGTCGAATATAAGTAAATTAATAGTGTTTGCTTAAAAGTGTGTTGTTAAACAGAACTCATTCAAGACAACGCTAACATCAATGATGTTCAACAGTGCTCTTTCACGTCTGCATTGTTGAAGTTATATATGCCTATCCAAATTTATAGTGCTTGCTTGAATGAGCAATGTTGATGTTCTTCCACCTCGTTTTTAACAACATTGTTCTAGCAAGCACAGTTGAATGATTGTGTTTTATTTCGATATCTGGCATAGTGAGGGCAAGATGAATTAAGATTACACAATATCTTTAAAACATCAGGGTATGATATTACAAGATCAAATATAGATGTATATTGCAATGGCCTCACCTTTTTCTTAGATATTGGCTTTTGCTTTGGTTAGTTCTAGTTAATAGGTTGAGTTGGGGTTGGAGTGTATCATTTGGGGATAGCATTAATCATAAAATATAACTAATTAAAAAATACATTAAAATTAATATAATCATATAATAAAAGGTTACGTTAGTTGACCATTCAGATTCATTAGGGTTGTGACATTTCCTACAGTCCAAAAATAAGTCACCAACAAAAGTATGTGTATGTTATTTATCAACGAGGTAGAAGCTTAATCCTTACAAATCGAGAAGAAAGTCATTGGTAAGAAAAATGACGTTAATATCAAATGAATTTTCAGAATTAAAATATATAATGAAAAAAAATAAGAAATTTGAATTATTCTTTTATTTCATTTTCATCCTCGTGATGAACAATCATGCATTCTAATACAAACATATGGGGTGTCATGACAATTATTAAACTAGATAGTGAAGCAGACATTAGCGTGAACCACAACATATATAAATTCAAATGGAAAGACAATGGCTATCCAATCCTTGGCAGATGTGCAACCACACAAAGAATTTGCAAAGAAATGAACCGTCGCATAAAGTATTCCTCCATTAATTTTTTTGATATGTAAAGGTGGTATCCAAGAAACATCGCTCATATAAGGAAGCGATGTTACAAGTCATCTTCAACATTGCTCCATTGATCATATGTTGTCGAATATAAGTAAATTAATAGCGTTTGCTTAAATGTGTGTTGTTAAACAGAACTCATTCAAGACAGCGCTAACATCAATGATGTTCAACAATGCTTTTCACGTCTGTGCTGTTTAATTTATATCTTCCTATCCAAATTTATAGTGCATGTTTGAATGAGCGATGTTGATGTTCTTCCAACTCGTTTTTAACAGCATTATTCTAGTAAGCATAGTTGAATGACTGTGTTTTATTGCAATATCTGACGTAGTGAGGGCAAGATGAATTAGGATTACATGGTATCTTTAAAAAATTAGGGTGTGATATTACAATATCAAATGTAGATGTATATTGCATTGGCGTCACCTTTTTCTTAGATATTGACTATTGCTTTGGTTGGTTTGAGTTAATAGGTTGAGTTGGGGTTGGAGTGTATCATTTGGGGATACCATTAATCATAAAAAAGAACTAATTAGAAAATACATTAAAATTAATAAAATAATATAATCATATAATAAAAGGTTACGTTAGTTGACCATTTAGATTCATTAGGGTTGTGACATTTCTTATGGTCCAAAAATAAGTCAACAACAAAAGTATGTGTATGTTATTTATCAACGAGATATAAGCTTAATCTTTACTAATCGAAAAGAAAGTCGTTGGTAATAAAAATGACATTAATATCAAATGAATTTTGAGAATTAAAATAGATAATGAAAAAAATAAGAAATTTGAATTATTCTTTTATTTCATTCTCATCCTCGTGATGAACAATCATGCATTCTAATAAAAACATATGCTTAGACTAGCAAGCTAGACTAATATATGTAAAATATAAAATATCAATTACTTTTTTCTGACACGCAACCACATATACGAGCACAATTATCATGACATGGGCCATGATCAGGTTGCTTCTGATAGTAACATTTCAAAGTACAATGTCTGTAGCAATCAAAACTATTGCTAGGACACTTAGCAGTGAGTTGAATGGCTTGTCCATCCTCAACCGAAGCAAACATGATGATCATCCCAATGAAGATAACAAGCGCAACTTTGTTGAGGGCCATTAGCACAAAAGTTTATGACAATAATAAAAATGATCTCTTACAATTTGAGTTGAATAGTTGTGTACCTTTTGTGACCTAATTTATAAGGAATATAGAAGAGATAAACTATTGAAAATAATATTTCAAACATTTTATACAATACTTCATTTTAATTAGATTAAATTACACCCACCCCCTGAATTTTAGGGAAAATTCAACAAATTATCCCTACCATTTTTACAGTTACGTAAGTTAGCCCTAATTTATAACATACATTACATTGACTATCATTTGTAGATGAGATAAGTCTAATCTTTAAAGCAAAAAACGGTAATAAGCGTAATTAAGTTAAACAAAATATGGTGTATTGTGGAGACAAATGCAAATGGTATATGATACATTACATGAAACAATGAAAACATATTGATTCTTATACCATTTGGACTTATCGCCATAATATATCATATTTTGTTTAACTAAATTATTTTTATCACATTTTTTGTCTAGAATATGACACTTATCTCTCCAACAAAGGTAGTTAGTATAATGTTTGTATATAAATTAGGGGTAATTTGCCTATATAAAAAAATGATGATTTATATAATTTCGCTAAAACTCAGGGAGTGTGAGTGTAATTCACTCTTTTTATTGTTTAAAAAATATTAATTGTTTAATTAATTATTATTTACTTAATTACTAAAAAATTATTTACTTAACAAAACAATATAAATACTATTTTCTACTAGAATGAAAAATATTTAAATTATATAAATTAAATATTATTGGGCAATAAAAATAAATGCAGTTAAATATGTTATTAAATGATTTTCAAAACTGATAAATTAAAAAAAAAAAGAAACAATACGTCAACAAAATGTTTTATAATAAAAAAACAACGAGATTAGCTTTCAAAGATAATTTAGCTTCACCTTCTTCTTAGATATTGACAATCGATTTGGTCATTTATGAGTAAATAAGTTGAATTTGGGTTGAATTGTATAATTTGGGATATCATTAATGGTAAAAATAGAAGTAATTAACGAATAATTCAAAACTAAGAAAACAATATTGTCATATATTAAAAGCTTACCTAACTTGACCATCGAGATTCATTAGGGTTGTGACATCTCTAATACCCCAAAAGTAAGTTAATTACAAAAGTACATGTATATAGTTATCAATGAGTTATAAGGAAAATCCATACCAATCATAAAGAAGGTCCTTGGTGAGAAAATTGTCCTTAAAAGAAAATGAATTTGTAAAAAAAAATAGAAACAGAAAATAAGAAATTTATCATTTATTTCATTCTTTCCTTTCTATGAACAATCATGCATTGTCACAAAAATATATGCCTAGAGTAGTAAACTGGACTAATATCTGTAGGATCTAAAATACAAATTACTTTTTCTATGGTATGCAACCACATATACAAGCACAATTATCTTATTTACTTAGCTAATGTCATTTTATGAATTATCAAAAGAAAAAAGTTATTAATTTATGTTAGAGTTAAAAATATATTTTAAACTTATGTATATAAATTATTATTGTATTATATTAATAAATACAGTAGAGCAAGTCATTAAATGATTTTCAAAGATGGTGAATTCTAAAATAGAAATAAGATGTAAACAAAAGGTTTTATAATAGCTAATTAGGAATCTAACTTTCAGAGAATAATGTTGGTTTTAAATCATTTAAAGAGTAAAAATACTTTGTTTGTGATTAATAAAGATATTTTCACACTTTTACAATACAATGAAAAATGCATATAACGCTGATGGATGGATTAGAAAATTTCACCGACTTTATATAGCTTTAAAAGTTATTTTTCCGTTCTTGTATAGAATTTCTAGTAACTTTATAAAATTATAAAGAATTATACCAACACCCATAAATAGGTACAAATTTATTTGAATTTATTAAACCACAAAATTACTGTAATGCCCCATCTAGACAAAGCTTTCCACTTCACACATCATCATTCACTTCACAATTTTCTTATAGGGCTATTTTCTATTAGAATGAAAAATATTTCAATTTATATATATTAATTATTATAATGCAATAGAAATAAATGTAGTAAAATATGTTATTAAATGATTGGCAAAGCTGATAAATTGCAAAAAAAGAAACAACGTGTAAAAAAAATGTTGAAATCCATCTTTTGGTTGTTGATCATCATAACATATCAACAACACACATTCACACCTAAGATGTTGAATTTACATTCACCTATCCAAATTAAAAAAGCTTTCATGAATGTTAGTTGTTGAAGTTATATGTGTTGTGGATAATTATATGTTATTGATTACTAGATGCATATGGTTATCAACAAAAAAACACATATATTCTAAATAGTCATATTGATGCAAAATAATGTATATTTAATGAGTGAAAAGCAAAAATTTCATTCTTCAAATTAAACATATGTTTCCAAAAATATAATTGTTCATGATAAATTTAAAAAAGACAAGCAACAAAAAATAACAATTGTTCATTATTCAAAGTGTCTCTCGTTCGAAGAAATCATCCTCTATGTGTATAATATGATTAAGATATTCCACAAAGTCTAGGTCATCGTCTCCTTTAGCAGTTAAAAATTGCTACAAAAATAAAAATATTAGAGTGAAGATATAAAAATTAGGCATTTAAATCCAGTATGAAATTAAACATAGAGATTGAAGATTTTATAATTGACATACACATTCGTTTTTGGGAATATCTCTTTTCTATTTTTTTAACAAAACTTCCCTTTTTCATTTTGCCTTGGATTTCTCTTTTTTCAGTTTCTTTGGTTTTTCTTCCTCCTATCTTCTTCTCCTTGGGTGTCATGACTATTATAAAACGAGACAATGAAGTAGACATTAGTGTGAACCACAACATATATAGATTCAAATAGAAAGAGAATGACTACCGCCATCCTTGGCAAATGTGCAACCAAACATAGAATTTGCAAAGAAATGAACCGCCGCATAAATTATTCCTCCATTAATTTTTCTGATATTTAAATGTCGTATCCAAGCAACATCGTTCATATAAGGAAGCGATGTTACAAGTCATCTTCAACATCGCTCATTTGATCATATGTTGTCGAATATAAGTAAATTAATAGTGTTTGCTTAAAAGTGTGTTGTTAAACAGAACTCATTCAAGACAACGCTAACATCAATGATGTTCAACAGTGCTCTTTCATGTCTGCATTGATGAAGTTATATATGCCTATCCAAATTTATAGTGCTTGCTTGAATGAGCGATATTGATGTTCTTCCACCTCGTTTTTAACAACATTGTTCTAGCAAGCATAGTTGAATGATTGTGTTTTATTTCGATATCCGACGTAGTGAGGGCAAGATGAATTAAGATTACACAATATCTTTAAAACATCAGGGTATGATATTACAAGATCAAATATAGATGTATATTGCAATGGCCTCACCTTTTTCTTAGATATTGACTTTTGCTTTGGTTAGTTCTAGTTAATAGGTTGAGTTGGGGTTGGAGTGTATCATTTGGGGATAGCATTAATCATAAAACATAACTAATTAAAAAATACATTAAAATTAATAAAATAATATAATCATATAATAAAAGGTTACGTTAGTTGACCATTCAGATTCATTAGGGTTGTGACATTTCCTACAGTCCAAAAATAAGTCACCATCAAAAGTATGTGTATGTTATTTATCAACGAGGTATAAGCTTAATCCTTACAAATCGAGAAGAAAGTCATTGGTAAGAAAAATGACGTTAATATCAAAAGAATTTTCAGAATTAAATTATATAATGAAAAAAAAAATTTGAATTATTCTTTTATTTCATCTTCATCCTCGTGATGAACAATCATGCATTCTAATACAAACATATGCTTAGATTAGCAAGCTAGACTAATATATGTAAAATATAAAATGTCAATTACTTTTTTCAGGCACACAACCACATATACGAGCACAATTATCTTGACATGAGCCATGATCAGGTTGCTTCTGATAGTAACATTTCAAAGTACAATGTTTGTAGCAATCAAAACTATTGATAGGTCACTTAGGAGTGAGTTGAATGGCTTGTCCATCCTCAATCGAAGCAAACATGATTATCATCCCAATGAAGATAACAAGCGCAACTTTGTTGAGGGCCATTAGCCCAAAAGTTTATGACAATAAGAACAAATGATCTCTTACAATTTGAGTTGAATATTTGTGTACCTTTATGACCTAATTTATAAGGAATATTGAAGAGATAAACTCTTGAAAATAATATTTAAAACATTTTATACAATATTTTATTTTATTTAGATTAAATTACACCCACCCCCTGAACTTTAGGGAAAATTACACAAATTATCCCTACCATTTTTACACTTACATAAGTTATCCGTAATTTATAACATACATTACACTGACTACCATTTGTAGAAGAGATAAGTCTAATCTTTTAAGCAAAAAATGGTAATAAGTGTAATTAAGTTAAACAAAATATGGTATGTTGTGGAGACAAATGCAAATGGTATAAGATACATTACATGAAATAATGTAAACACATTGATTCTTATACTATTTGGACTTATCGACATACTATATCATATTTTGTTTAACTAAATTATTTTATCATATTTTTTGTCTAGAATATCATACTTATCTCTCCAACAAAGGTAGTTAGTATAATGTTTATATATAAATTAGGGGTAATTTGCCCATGTAATGTATAATTTCGCTAAAATTCAGGAGGTGTGAGTGTAATTCACTCTTTTTTTTATTTGAATAATATTAATTGTTTTATTAATTATTATTTACTTAGTAACTAAAAAATTATTTACTAATCAAAACCGAAAAAATACTATTTTCTATTAGAATGAAAAATATTTAAATTTATATAAATTAATAATTATTGTGTAATAAAAATAAATGCAGTAACATATGTTATTAAATAATTTTTAAAGATGATAAATTAAAAAAAAGAAACAACGCGTCAACAAAATGTTTTATAATAAAATAAAACGAGTTTGGCTTTCAAAGATAACTAGCAGTGTACCCGTGCACTTGCATTGCACGAGTCGCTTCTTTGTTTATGCATAATGCAAATCTATTAACAATATACATCATGTATTATAATATCAATATATCATGTATTGAAACATTATATTTTCCACTCATATAGGTGCAATATTAACATTGATTTTTGAGTGTATATGTAGAATATTAATAATTATAAATGCGTTTGTATAAGCATTTATTTGTTCAAAGTGTGATTATAGAAAATATTTGATTCTTAAATAACTCCATAAATAAAATTCAAATTGTATTGGATAATATCTCACCTCTATATTCTCTATATAAAATTATAAATATAAGGAGTTAATTTTGCATCATATTTTTTGTGATTACGTTTATAAGTATCATATAAAGTCATAAAGATTTTTTAGCATAT
>NC_032025.1:13377035-13377358 GCF_001865875.1 Lupinus angustifolius | reverse complement strand
AGTTGATTTGTTATATTCCTAATTAAAATACATATATTTTTCATGAATATATATATCATTGTTATCTTTTAATTAAATAATATAATGATAGTAATTAAATAAATGTGACTCGTGCATTCGCATGGCTAAAAACACACATGTTACCCGTACATTGACATTACTAAGAAAACACATGTTACCCATGCATTCGTATAGTTAAAACGCACATATTACTTATACATTCATATTATTAAGAATATATATATCTTACTTGTGTATTTGCATGTTCAAGCACATAAGAAAAATAAATTGATAATTTTTAATTTGAATTTTCTACAATTAGT